>NC_054066.1:10442261-10593632 GCF_017639655.2 Falco naumanni | reverse complement strand
GGGTTGATAGCATAAGATTATACCTGGAGCTTTGTGAAGGGGAGAGGTTTCTCTTCCACTGCTGATGGCTGCATGGTCAGTGGGGGTGGCCCGTGTCTCTGCTGGGGATGCTTCAAGATAGTGTCCCATGGAAAAAGGCAGGTTTTCAGTCTGTATTTATAGAAGTAGGAAGAACAGCTATTATCAAGGCTGAAAAGAACTTCAGAAAAAAAGATCTTCCTTCTTGCTAAAGCTTTATGCAAAGGACAGGGCAGAACAAGCTTTTGCCACTGCTCCTCCCAGAGTACAGCTCTGCCTGCAGCCTCAGCCCGGCAGCGGTCCAGACCCTGCTAAGGGACGTGTTTCCTCGGCTGCTCTGTGTGAGGCTCGGTGGGGATGCGGCGTGCCCCGAGTGACTGCGTGGGTGCAGCTGGGGCTGGCTTGTACCACGGTCAATAGGTGCTAGTGCAGGTGTCTGCTGAGTTTATAAAATGTAGGTGACTTCTAAGTTGTGTTTGTGTTAGAATTGTTAGAGAAACATTGTTCAGGGAACCCCATGAAGGGAACCGCTTGGCAGAAGCTGTGACCCTAGCCCAGTCCCATTTATCCCCCCGGTTCAGAGGACATCCTCCCTCTCGCTGCAGCCTCCTGTCACTTCTGGGTCCCAAAGCAAAAAACCTCTGTCAGATCTTTAGCATCATTGTGTAATAAATAAATAAATAAAGGGAAACCCTTGGTTAGACAATTAATACTTCAGACACCAAAGTATTCAGATCTCTCTCACTGTTACTTTTTTTCCTTCCCTTTTCCTTTTTATGGAAAGATTGCATACAAGGAGGACTCGGCAAAACACCAAGGGATGGAGCGCACTTACTCGCGAGTCATCAATAGAGCCAGCTCGTCTGTGCCAGCAGCAGCCACCCCAGCAAACCCTGATGCTTGACTGCAGCATGGGCAACACGAAGACTTGGGGTGGCTGATTTTTTGGGGTTTGGGTTTTTTTTGCTCTTTGGGGTTTTTTTCCTTTTACATTAATAGTACTGAAAACTTATTTGGTCATGGACAACGTCAGGAAAAGGATTTTTGAGTTATGATTTTAATTTATTGGAATTCTTCATGATGTTATTTTTTAAAACTGCAAGCTTGATATTTTTTTTATTTTTTTTTTTGCCTGCCCCAATATTTGCACATTCCCTATCTTTTTCATTGTTGTTGTTGTCTGGTTTTGGTTTTGAACAGCCTTTATTAAGCCAGGCTGATTATGAAATTCCCATTGAACAGATAGGTACACAGCAAACCCTAAGTTTGCTATAAATTATAATATATCTAATACTAAGTCCTAGTATACATATATTTTAAAGGTCAGAGTGGATGTTTTATAACATTTAAGTATATTGCAATTGTAAATAGAAGATGTGTAAAATATGTCATTTTTACAAAATTTAAAAATTATCTTTTTAGTTAATTATGACAGTACTAAGAATATAGATAACATTTCAGTTACCATTATATTAAAATATTTGTGTATGTGTATAAAAGCGTCCATAAAATTTTCTCTTTGAAGGCCTGTGTGTTGGTTCATTCCCACGTCAGCACTTTCCGAAGTGGTGAGATCAGGATGCCTCCTGCATCGCGGCTGTCTGCTGTGTTGTGGCTGTGATGGGGACACTTCCGACCATCTGCAGAACTTGGCTTCAGATTTGCTCCGTGGCCCCAGGCTGAGGCCACCCTGGGAACCCGGGGCTCAGTGTACTCCTGCTTGAGGCCAAGGAAGCTCTGCTCATCCTTTTAAGTTTGTAGCCTCAGAATTTGCTTGGGGGCTGTGGGGAAACCATGTGCCTCCCGTGAGACGTGTGTTTCAGTTTCCACGTTGTGTTGGCATGAGGTGGAGTGGTTCTGCCAGCTCTTATGAGTTCCCTTTAACCTCAGCACTCACACGCTCCACGTTCATTCCTTTACCCATAGGAAATCCCTGCTTTCAGGGGTCCCTGCTTGTTCTTTTAGGATCCCTCTCTTCTGTGCATGCAGTCCCCACAGTTCCATTAAACTGTGGTTCATTTTCCCTGGGGAAACCCTGGTGATTCCCCGAAGTCCTCCACAGGCTCAGGAGCGTTTGTTCAGGTCAGAGGCCAGTGCTGTGCCTTGCTGTGTGGGCTACCAGGAGGGTTTTTGCAGTGTGTTGCCTCATTCTGCCCAACCTCTTTGCCTGTATCTCTTCCCATGACACTCCCAGTTCACAACTGGTGAATCTCAACTCAAGTTGTAGCCTGGCTCTGCAGAAAAGAGCCAAGGGTGGCCTCTAAATTCACCCCATCTGTACGTGCAAGGTAAAAGTGCCACCATCCAGTCTCTGCCTTGCTTGCTGGTACTGCCAGTGCTGGCTGCAGGGTCTCAATATCACCAGATCGGGGATTTTTCAGAAAAAAAATCTTTGAGAAGGGTTGAAACCCACATGGTGTTCTTTCCTGGGGGAGGAAAGAGGGGAGCAGTCAAGATGGGCACTCCGTGGGCTGGGATGGGCCCTGCTCCAGTTAGTCCTGTGGCAGCGCAAGCCCACGCCTGTGACTTGGTGACAGCCCAAGCTCTTGGTGGCATGCTGCGTGCCAGCATCGACCGCGGCTGGAGCAGGAGCCAGGCACCTTCACCATCCTCACCTCAAAACGCCCAGCTCTGCTGTTCAGGCACCGCACTGTTCAAAACCAATAGTCTGCCAAAAAGAATGATTTCTGGCTCAAATTTTAATCTGCTTTATACTTGCCCTAGTTTTGGCATTCCTTTCCGATTCTCCTCCCCATCCCTCTGGGTGAGGGGCAGGGAGTGAGCGACTGCGTGGCATTTAATTACCAGCCGGGGTTAAATCGCGCCAATACTCTATACACAGTGGTAGATGAAGTTATTTGCTCATTTGTATATATGGGAGGAACCAGTCATCGGTGGTGACAGCGGGAACCCGCAGGACAGAGCAGGTAAGTCTGAGCATCGAGCCCTCTTGTCCCTTGGTTTGTTGGTCTCACTGGACTCGTTTTGCGTTTACTATGATTTGCGTTTATGGATGGGTATTTCAGAAACGATCAAGGTGATTTGGAGACAGACCATTTCTAAGTAGCATCCACAAGAATTGAGCAACTAAATTCGTTGGGCATCTTTGGGAATAACTGGATTGCAAAAGTGTGGCTCGCACCGGGGGAGTGTTGCAAGCTGACACCAGCCTGGTCTGAAGCCACACTGTGGTCTGTAAAGCGGAGGTAAGGAGATCCCTGGATTGTTTTCTCAATAGCTTGCACACAAAATGAGTTTCATGTGTAACTCTAAGGGTTGTGGGGTTTGGTTTGTTTTAAGCCACCATTTCTGCAGCCTCCTCTGGGACTTTGAAAATCCAGTCTGTATTCTGGCTATTATCTTATTGTTGGTGTTAAAGATGCTCAGGCTTGTGTGTAGCTGTGTCCTTATTCCAGATGGCTCTTCATCTCCTGCTGTGTTCAAGCACTTCCAACATAGCTGCGTGAAAGCAATTAGCAAACATTAGCTTTGAACTGGGGCTGCATCAGGGAGAGAAAACAAAGCATTAAACCATGGATTGTCCCAGTGTTTTGAGGGGTGAGAATGAGAGAAATGCAGAAGGCCTGCGAGGCTGTAGGGATTATTACAAAGATGGGATTTGGCCCTTTATTGCCGTAAAGTTGAGCAACCGAAACTGCAGAAGTTAGATGTGTCGGCACTGAATCCCACATCCAGCCCCCACAGAGCTGCACAGGGTTGCAAAGGCTGGTGCCTGACGGGGACTGCGTGCCACAGAGCAGGCACTGTGAGGAAGGGCTCTTTTCATACAATCCCTGCTTTTCAAACTCTTAGGATTACATGAGGTCTACGCTATTTTTTTTCTGTTTAAAACTCTGCTCTGAGACTCCTTTTGTCTAAGGCAACCACCAGGACACGGGTGGCTGTTGGCGGAGCTGAGGTTTTCTCCAGTAAATTATTTCACAGTGTATTCTTACAGCTGGGTTTATGTTTCAATGACTTTTGAAAGTGATCCTTTGAACTTGCTTTATTTCAAACATTAGAACAATTTTAAAACAACCACACAACAAACTTTGCTTGTTTTCCTTTACACACAAACAACAAGCATAAGGTGGGTAAAACACACAGAGAAGAGCAGTTCAGGGAGGCAGACATGTCCAAGAGCAAACGGACTTTCCTGCTGCTGGCATCCATAGGTTTTATTTTTACTGCAGGATGGGCAGGGCTTCGGTGGCCAGAGCACAGCTGCCCCAGGGGGACGGGCAAAGGTGGCTGTGAGACATGCTGCAGGTAACATTGTGTTAAATGTGCTGCTTGAAGAAAAGAAATAAAGATGGACAGGGAAAACAGCTGCCAGTGCTTCTTTAAGTAAGTCTAAGTTCTTGCTAAGTGTGGAATTACAGAGGTGTTTACCTCTACAGGTGGGACTTTGACAAGGACTGATTTTTAGGCTATGAGCAAGATTATTAATAGCAGGCGAAAAACAACGCGTATGTGCAAGCGCTTGATTTAGCACTGTTGTTGGTGTCCTTGCAGATGCTCAGCGTGTTCAGCTCTCGCATTCAGATTGCTTGTGTAAGAGGAAAATCTGCATTTTTCTGCATTAGACCTTCACAGCAAATGGTTTCGCATAAGACTTTTAAGTGCAGTCTGAGAAGCTGCTCTTGTGGATTCTCCGAAGAGGAATTTTGGGAGGCAGCAGAGCCAGAGGAGAGGCAAGTGGCAGAGGAGGTTTGGGGCAGCGCGAAGCCATCAAGGGATACAAGGGGCGGAAAGGCAGAGGGCAAAGCTGAGCCCAAGGAGGTTCTCATCCCCCTGCTGCTGTAGGCAAAGCGTGTGAAAGATTCCCCTTCACCTGAGCAAGGAGATCTGCCCGTGCCAGCCTCAAACTGAGCTACTTTAAAAAGTCTTCAGAATGCAAATGAAATTATACATTTGTTATTTAGTGGAAGCTACCCTAACACCCCAAAAGAAGTTAGACGTTATACATATTTTATGTTTAATCACATCTTTAGTGACACCTAACCACAACCAAAGGCTTAAATTTCAATTAGAGGGAGATGTATTAAATGTTTAATAGGAATCATTCCTTACAGGGTAATTATGTCTTAACATTCACCAGAGAGATGTTATGTCGGCAATGTGATGTTGATCAGAACAGGGGTGATTTTTTGGGTTGGGTTGGATTGGGGTTGTTTTTTTAATAATACCCAAATGAGAAACAGGAGGATGATCTGTACCATTTGTATTCAAGACATGCTGCCCTTGTGCCACAGGCACGGATCTAGCAAGAAATGAAGTTACATTCACACATAGTTTTGAACGTGGAGTTATGGACCTCAGTGTGAAAAATGTCCCACGTGCTGAGAAGCATCAGGCTGCACATACATTTTGCTTCAGTTTTGAACAATTTTAAAACTGGTAACTGACTACTCGGTATTTCAGCTGTAACTAATATGGGAGGGTGATTCTTCAAGACAGATAATCTATCAAGGCTATCTTATCTGCTATGGATTTAAATGCATTTAGCAATTTTTAACAAGCTTGCTATGCATGCAAGATATTTTTCTCATAATATTTAGATTATCACAAAAATAATCAGTGTTTATGCATTCACAGCAAGCAAATTAAAGCAGTGAAGTGAATTTTGAACCCAGATAGTTAAAGGATGTTAAAATCAAATACCAAATGAGAAGAGAGAAAAGGGGTTTTGAGAAAAGCATCCAGAGCTGTAGAAGAAGAAAAAAAAAATACAAAAAAAAAGAAAGAAAGAAAAAACTTCAAACTAGAATGTTTCTCACTTAAGAGAATTGCATTGAGATAAATAAAATTAATCCCAAAGATAAAGAACAGCCAAGCCCATCTAGAACTATGAGTGTTACCAGGAAGGACCTTCAGCTCCACCACTGCTGTATCCCCTCAAGCAGGAGCCCCCTGGCATGGACCCACGGGCCCCGCACATGCTTCCCGCTCCTCCTGTCCTCACTTTGCTTTCTGGAGGCTGCGGCACGGAGCTGGCAGCGCTTCTCCTCCAGGTCCCCTCCTTGTAGAAAGGGGCTGCCAGAGGATCTGATGAGCTGTGCCGGGGATGTGCCGGAGGCAGCTGAGCTGGTGCCTCTCCCGGGGCAGCCCCTGCACAGAGGGGGTGGGCGGTGGGCGGCTGACTGGGGGGCCGTTGGTGACTGGATGTCAGCAGCGCTCAGGGCATTGCTGCGGAAGCACAAAGTGCTGCTGTGCCACGTAGCGCTGCCTGCAGTGGGAGGGATGAGTGGTTTGGTTGCGTTGTCTACTTCTACACCTTATTTTGATGTGGGAGCTAGAAACACTGCTGACAATTAACGATGAAACAAAGCACTTGTCTTTGCAGCAGAAATTAATAAGCAAACAGAAGGCGTGAAAGCACCAGGGGCTATTAAGGCTCCAGGCTCTCAGGACTGCTGGCGGAGCTGAGTGGGCAGTGGCTGGAGCCACCGTCTCCCAGCTCACCCTACAACAAAATCCTGGAGCTTTGCTGGTTAAACACGGCTGCCAGGAGACATCAAGGGGCAGCAAGCTGTACCGACACCGAAGAGCCGACTGAGACAAAATAATCGGAAACCTGATGTTCTTGGCAATTATTTTCTTTTTGTTATTTTGCATGGGGGTTTTTGCTTTTGTGGTGGCCCCAAGTATATACATCCTGACAACGAAGGGCACAGCTCCCGATCTGGTGGGAGAAAATCTGCTTGTGGGCCTTTCAGGCTTCAAAATTGCCATGGGTCAGCTCCTCTGCAGGAGAGCGCCCGCTTGGCTTCTGCTGCCAGGTGAGCTCTGTGATGGGAACAGCAGGGCTGCCTGTGCAGGGCAGAATGTGGCTCAGGAGAGAGATCAAAGTCTGAATGCAGATGTAAAACTGCCCAAAGTTAGGGAGGGTGGGTCCGTGTGTCTCGGAGATGGGACGTGCTGAAGCAGCCCCGTTCCCTGGCTCAGCACCTGCCACGGCCAGGGCATTCAGATTGCGAAGCCTCAACATCATTCGCTCCTGCTTCGTTGCAAACCCCTTGTAGTGGCAGTTCATGCAGCGCTGCTCCCACTGCCTCCTTCGTGGCTGGGTCAGATCTCTCCTGTACTTCAAACATGTAATCCTTCTTACTGGAAAACACGACTGAAATTATTTGCCAAGTCACACTGAACAGAGTAAGTAATTGGAGTAGGGAAAACTTTGGGAAAGACCAAATCAATGCTTTCCTTTTGAAATGACTAAAATCGGAGATGGGCTGGAGTTTGCTCTGGATGAGGTTGGTCCCTCCAGCTATGCCCTCCCTGGGAACACCAGCACCCGCCAGCAGTGCGGCAGCCCCTGATGGAGATGCTCACCCCAGTGAGGAGCGCTGCAAAACCCAACCCTCATCTGCCCAGTGCACGCAGCAGCATGTACATCAGGAGGAAAACACACACTCAAAACCATCGTTGGAGCCACCCAGGGCTGTGACAGGACAGGGTTGGTCCCTGCATGGACAGTGTGGTGATCCAGGGTGCAAGGGTGGGCTCGTGGCCAGCAGCACAACACGCAGACCCCAGCCTGGGCACCCGCAGCTCTCTCCCCCATGGCACCTTCCAGCACATTTTTGTTCACAGTCTGCAGAGAGCGGCTCCGGGCAGCCGTCAGCTCACAGGGTGGCTCAGGGAGGAAATGAGAACATTATTATTCTTTTCAAGAGAGGTCCAGCATGTTTCCTTGGTGAAATATTAGCTATGGAAAAAAATCAAGTAACTTTCCTACCTCCCAGGCACGTGTTGGAGTATTTGAGATGGGGAAAAATAAAAAGTACAGTGAAACCAGCAGGGTTAGGGGAAGCTGTCACAGTGTCTAGATTATCAGGCCAAAAGAGTATGAGTGATTTTAAGGCAGAATGGTAAAAAGCTCATTTGGGAGAACCTCCTCATCAGTAGCCTGTATGTCTCTTTTACACGTACAGCCTCAAGATGCAAAAACACTGGCACCCAAGTCATTCCGGCACATGGTGCTGCAGGAGCTGGACCGGCCCTGCGGGAGAGTTGTGCCTAACAGAGGTTTGGGATCCATCCTGGGCAGCTGCTCATGTCCTGTGCCCTTAGGAGCATCCCTGAGGCCCAGCGAGGTGGGAGTTAGAGTAATGAGTGTCCTTCAGGCCAGGAGTCGTAGTCTGTGTGGGATACGTGTGTGATTGCTTCTAATGCTTCACTGAATTGGCAGTGTGCAAGTATTTATTGGAAAATTCTCAGTAATGCAGAACTGCAGTCATAATTACTGACTTTCCTGTCCTGGTTGTTGAGAATCTTCGTGCAGTTCTTAATTATTCACTGAAGCAAAGTATCTTGAAGTTCTCAGTGTGAGCATCTCCCCCTGAGAAATACCTAAGAAATTCACCTTTCCCTTTCTTCAGTTAATTACCCCCCAGCTCTATAGAAGATGTGTTTTCTGCGTGCTTTTTAAGCTGTGCTGCCCATATGCTGTTTCAGTTAGCTATAATCATTCATTTGTGTCGGAGAACAGCTGTGAGGGTGTCACTTGCCCTGCAATATGTTTTTGTGACCTGCAAACGCCACGTGGTGTTCCCTATAGTTTTGAGTCATGTTTTAGATGTATTTGCATAGATTGCATATGGTGTGATATCTTATAGCTACATAGACACAAATATTCTCACGTACATTTCACGTGGTATGTTTTGTTTGAGAAAAGAAAACAGGGTAAGAAATAATTATTATTTTGGAATTTAGGGTGGATTTTCTGCTTGGAGCTTCTTTGTTAATCATGAGGCTATCTCCCATGAGTAATGGTGTGTTTTAATTTGAAAGCTATTGCAAGTTCTGTGCAGGTAACTATGGGTCCAGTTGCATGCTCCTAGTTAGGAAACCTCCAGCTGAGCATACAGATTTTCTTGCACAAGGCACGGTTTTGTACTCTGTAGCATATGTTGTGCTTGCAGGGAGCTGGCATAAAACAGATTAATTCTGATTATTCCAGACTAACTTGAGAAGCCATTTAAAGGGAGAGATACTAAGCAGCTTGGAAATGCAACATGGAGGCCTGAAGTGCTCTCTGAAAAGTCTGAAGCATTTCTGTAGCCTTGCTTTGCTGCCAGCCCTGGCCAGAACCACAGCCAAGGTTTTCAGCTGTGAGTCACGTACCTCAGAGTTTCTATTTCCCATGTTCAGGCTAAGCCTGGTTTTTTAAAGTATTGAGCATCCCCTGCTGGAAATCAGCCCCCTTTCAGAAACCTCTGATGCTCAAACCCAAAGCAATACTGGTAAGGTTACTGGGCTGCGGGCACTGCACTGGAGGTTCCACGTGTTGTACGGGTGCTTGGCTCCCTGCAGCCACGGGATGCTCGTGGGGGCTGCTTGTAACAGGGCTCGTGTGGGGGTTTCTGTGCACGTGTTGGGGTTAAGGCACAGTCAAATGGCCCTTGCAAAAGGGAAAGGATGCTTAACAGACATTAACAAGTTAAACAATTACCTGTTAAATAGACTAATCAAATAACTTTGTACCGTGGTTCCCTAATCAGATTATGAAACCTGAGAATGCTTTAAATGTTAATTGATTTTTGCTGTCTTGTTTTCTTTCTGGGAGGTTGTGCAGCTCGCTCCCCACAACTGCCTCGCTGCGCCCGCATGAGCAGATGTGATTAAAAGGGAGCGTTTAATTAGTCATGAGTGTAAAGCAAGTTTTCATTCAAGCGCAAAAAGCAGCCAGTTTTATATTCTCTCACACCCGGCTACACGTGAGGCCAGTGAACGTTTCCACAAGGTCTCCCCTCGCTACTCCCCACTCCCTCTGCAAATGGTACTGGTTGTGCCTGTGCCCTGAAGGCAGCCCGTGTCCCCATGTTGTCCCCATCCCCCCCTCGCTTTGCTGCCATGCTGCTTCTCCCCACTTCGGTGTGAATGGGGGAGCACTGATGGAGACTTGCCATCACCTTCCTGGGCTCGTCCTGCCAATCCACTGGATAATTTTCATTCTGCTGGCAGGCAGCTGCCCAAGCATGCTCACAAAAAGATTTGTAGGGAAGCAACACGTGTCAGATGCTGTTGGTGGTCTGCCGAGATGCGGGCGGTGGGGCAGGTGGCCCCTGTGGGGGTGGCAGGGTTGGCTGCAGCCCAGCAGCGGGTGGGCTGGCAGGGGCAGGAGCATCTCGCCCTTGGCCGGAGCAGCCGCACAGGGGCTGGTGCTGTGCCCCACAGCTCTGTGTGCATGAGGGCCCCCTCTCAGCCCTTCTGCAAGGGTGAAACGGGTTCCCTTAGCAGTGCAGGGGGGCTCTGGTTCTGGGGAACATCCCGAAGCAGGGAGGGCAGCCTGCTGCTGGCATGATAGCACTGGCAGCCCACTCACACGGGTGCCCGAGCACCAGCATACCCTGTTCTTGTCCTTCAGAAGGGGCTTAGGAGTAGCAGGTTGCACCTGTGAGACAGTTTGGAGCCAGAATTCATGCTTCTCAGAGTAAGTATGGAAATTTTTCAACATTTGTAGTTGTGGGAGTGTACCAAAATGGGGCTCTGGGTTCCTCTGCAGAGCGATGGCGGCACAGAGGAGAGGGAGGTATTCCTGCACCTAAAACTGGAGACACTCCAAACAGCCCTGTAATTAATGTAGCCAGTGAATGATTAGCTGATTGCTGTGGTGAAGGCCTGAGGCAGTGCTATAGAAATTGGTATGAACTCCTGTACCTGCCTTTGCCGTGGAAGCTCAGCTCCGGCGAGGAGCCCAGGCTGGCCCTGTGGGGACATCCCTCCCGGGCAGGGGCATGTGAGCTGGGAGGATGGGGCAGATCAGCACCCTCCCTGGGGAGTGCATGGCCAGGGCATGTTAGGAGATTGTATTAAACACAGACGTCATCAGCAGACTTCAGAGCTTGAGCTGTTTTGTCCAATTATTAAAACATTTTTTATTTGTGCTGCAAATCTTCTCTGCCAAATCTTTCCATTGCAAGAAGGATGCATTTCTTTGTATGGCTGAGCATTTGCAGATGAAATTCATTCAAAGCAAGATGTGACCTGGCCTGGTGGAGCAGCACCCCTGGGGACACTGATTCCAGCTACAGCACTGCCAGCATGCCAGGCTCAGGTGAGCAAGGGCTCTGTAGACCATGTCACGTGTCCCACCCATATTCATGCTGTTACTCAAAGTTGCTTGGAAGAAAACACATTAAAGCAGAGCAGCAATTTCAAACCTTCTGGTGAGCCTCAAGCAATAGGATTGGCCAAGCGGAGCACAGGGATAATTTAGACATCTACCTGTCTTCACTTTGAGAAGAGTGAAAATGGAGAAATAGAAATGGAAAACAGGGAAAAATGTAAATTTACCTCTCCATTAAAATCGGGCAGCCACTGAGAATTAAACAAGGAGGAAGCCAATACAGGACCAAATTTTAACATTAAACCTATTAATCCCTTCAGATGCATAGGAGAAAAATGATCAAAACCATGTGTCAGCCAAAACAGAATTAAAGCACTAAAAAACATTTCTTTTTTTATTCATTTTTAAACCCACTGAAATATTCTTTTTTTGCATCCTTAAGTTGTACAGAGAGATTCAGAAGAGAATTAGGCCCTTTTGCACCACAGTGAAGTGTAAAATGTTAAGTCAAAGTCAGAAATCAAGCAAGGACTCAGGGCACAGCAATGCCCTCGCGCAGTGGCAATAGGAAGAGTTTGGCATTAGCCCTGACTGGTGCTGCTGTCAGGCTTTTTGCTTGGTCATTTTTAATAGGATGAATAAATCCAGCATTGCTACCGTCCGTGGCTGCTAACAGCAAACTTCCCCTGGAGAATCCTGCCCTGGTAGAGATCTGGGCTTCAGCTTGGTGCAGGGGTGATGGAGCTGTGAGCCGCACTCTTCCCCAGGCTTTCCTGTGAGTCACGCATCGGGGCGGGCAGGCTGCTGTGCTGCTCTTCCAGCCCGTCCCAGTGAGGCTGGAGATGCGACGCAGCGTTGCTGGTCCTCAGCCAGGGTGCCAGAGCACTGGCGTGACGAGGCGCCTCGTGGCAGGCAGGAGTGAGGGTGTGGCACTGGCAGATGCGTCAGAGGGGGAGCAGAGCATCATAGGGATGGAGGTCTTACGGGTTAGGGGGAGTGTGTGCCAGGCGAAAGGAAGGGTGTTGTTTATTGCTAAGCAGTAACAGAAGGAGACTTTCCATCTCCACTTTCAGTCTCGGTCCTCTGCCTCCATCTCCTCCTAGAAACTGAAACCTGTGGCAGCCCAGCCACACTGTGACCAGCCCCTGTGGTGGCAGGGGAAGGCGTGGGCAGCGGTCCCCGCTGTGCTTGCGCGGAGTGTGGAGGTTGCGGCGCTGCTTTGGTGCACCTTATGGCAAGCTGAAGGCTGGTACTTGTGCTCTGCCGGTGGGGTTCAGCCCCAGAGAGGGGCACTCCGTCTTTCTGCGCGGAGGTTGCTGTGCTGCTGGGAGGCATGACACAGCTCCAGCCACAGCGTGCCATAGAAAATAGCCACAAATTTACTGCTGATGGATTTTTCAAGGGAAAAAATATTGTGATTTGCAAAGAGAAAAGAAAACTTTGTTTTACTGGAGTAGCCATGAGTCCTTTTTGGTTTTTTTATATCTCTAACCTTCAGGGGAGCAAAAGAGCAGATTTGGCAAGCAAGACAGCTGGAAAAACTGTTCAGCAATGGCAGTAGCTGTGCAGGAGCCAGTTTCTGCTGGTGGCAGGTTTCACAACTGTCCTGATTTCGGCTGGGATCACATTAATTTTCTTCTTAGTAGCTGGGGTGGTGCTGCATTTTGGATTGGGTGTGAGAATAATGTTGGTAACACTGATATTTTTAATTGTTGCTAGGTGATGTTTATACTAAGTCAAGGATTTTTCAGTTTCTCATGCCCTGCCAGCAAGAGGGCTGGAGGGTCACGGGAAATTGGGAGGGGACACAGCCAGGAGAGCTGACCTGACCTAGCCAAAGGGATGTTCCATACCATAGAACATCATGCTCAGTATATAAACGGGGGGCGGGGGGGGGTGGCAGGTGTTGGCTGGGGCTGCCGATCGCTGGTCAGGAACTGTCTGGGCATCAGTCAGCAGGGGATGAGCAATTGCATGGTGCATCACTTGGTTTGGGGTTTTTTCCCCTTTTGGATTGTATTGCTTTCTCCTCGTTACAATTGTTGATAGTAGTAGCGTATATAATATTTTAATTGTTAAGTTGTTCTTATTTCAACCCACAAATTTTATCTTTTTCCTGAATCTCCTCCCCGTCCCTCAGTGGCAGGGATGAGTGAGTAGCTGCATGGTACTTAGTTGCCAGCTGGGGTTAAGGCACGACAACAGCGCACCTTCTCCGCTCATAGTGCAGCCCCTTCCCCAGGGACACCCTGCAGCATCCGCGTACACACACATGTCACCATTCACGCACATGTCACCGTGCCAGGCAGGGAGCTGCAGAATATCAAGTGGTGGCAGAATAAAGAGCTGAGCTCCTCCCAGTTTTGGGTGAAGCAAAGCATCTGCATTTTGTTCACGGGGTTTCTATTGCAACACTAGTTGGTATGCAGTTCGTACAGTCCACTGAAACACAGCACAGGCTCCGGCAGTCGCATACGGGTATTGCTGTGGGGCTGCTCCAGCCCAGCAGCTGCCAGCAACTCTACCTTGTGTGTGGTTATTCTTCCTAGTGGAGAGGTTTGGATATGACTGAAGGTGAATACAATTTTACCCAGGTCCATGTCCTACCAAGCACAGCTTGCCAAAGCAGCTCAGCTGTGAGAAACCCTGTCCTTGCTGTTGAATGACTTTAAGTTGAAGCGTTTCGCAGCGAAACGCACGCAGCGATAGGTGTTTGTAGCAGGCACAGGAAGGTATGCTGAACAGCCAGCCAGCCAAAACCTGCAGCCTACCGGCGTGCCGTGGCTGAGAGGCACATGGCTAAGAGCCCTGGCCTGGGCTGGCCACCCCACAGGTCCAGCAATGCAGGCATGTGCCTTGGACCCCACCAAATTTATAAACACGAGGTCATGTGCATGGAGCTCTGCCTGCTGATGGGGACACGCTGACCAGCGGTGAATTTAGCTTTGCCAGATCCAGATTTTCATCATTCAAAACTCCTGACTCATCTGTCCCCCTGCCCATCAGTCCCTGGGCAGGAATCGCAGCAGTACAAGGTTACAAGACAAATGTTGTTGCCTCAGCGTCTCTGGTACAACAAAAAGTCCCTGTCTGCTCTAGTCTGGTACAGGTAGAGCAGTGGGCATGGGATCAGAGGAGCAAACGTCTTCAGTAAACTAAATGCTGACCTGGCAACCATCCCCTGCCCATCCAAACCTGCCAGCTGCAGGATCAGCAGCAATATTATAATTACACGAGTGCTGTTGCTGCTGTAGTACCTGATCCACTTGCTGGAGAAAGAGATAGAAATATAAATTTGAAACCAACACTGGAGGGTTGCTGCTATGTTTTCAGTCCTTGGATCACTCCAAAAGAGGATTTGTATTTCAGTTCCAGCAGTTTTGCTCACCACACGTTGTCCCTGGCACGGGGCACCTGCACTGTCATTTAAGCCTGGCTCCAAGCCCCTTTCTGAGCCCAGCTTTCCCCTCTCCTTCCCGTTTGTATGTTGTTACGCCCTCAGCAATATGCACCTCTCTGAAGGGAGGAAAAAACTCAGCATAAGCTGGTGCTTCTGGTTGATGCAATCTGGATGGGCTGGAGAGAGGACAGCCACAATCCGCCAGCAGTTTTGCCAAGATTAATGCCAGCACGTCAAGCCCAGGCTGCCAACAGCCCTGCAAGGGGGAACGCAGCAGGGCTTGGTGTGCTCTTCCCCTGGAAAAATCCATATAGCTGCATATTCCTGCAGGAATTCCAGCAAGTCCTACCTGCCCTTGTTAGGCATGGCATGCTGCTGTAGTTGGAGGGGAGGGGGGGAAGCAAGCACAGCATGAACTACAGGAGCCACTTCGTCCTTGTGAAGTGCTTTCTGAGGATGCTGCTCCCAAGGCGGCAGCACCACCCCCACAGGAACACGCCCAAGGGCAAAGCTCCTTGCCTGCATCCTTGTTTTTCTCTCAATTCCAGTAGTTTCTACCCAACTGCCCGGTAGCTGCTTGGCAGCAGCACCTCCTCACAGACCTGACAGCTTCCTCTGACACCCTCTGGAAAAAAACAAAACCAAGTCATCTCTTGTTTTGAGCATCTCACACCAGCTTTCCTTTCTTCCCCCGGGCTCCAGCAGCAAAGCAGTGTGCACACAGCTGGAACGCCTTTGGTTTTTTCTCAGATATTCCTGAGTCACTGCTGAGCTACTGGAAGGGGAATGGTCTCAAAACAAAAGGTGTGTTAAATTATTTTCCCGATGGCTTTCTGTCATTCTCAGTTTTGTATTGTGAAGCGATTGGGGGTGGGAAGGACGTTCCACAGGTTTTTTTGCATTTTACTGCTAGCAGAAAGCTCGCTTTAGGGACTAGGTGATGAGAGCAGCACAGAGGATTGTGTTTCCCTGCCTAATGCAAGATTCATGCTTGGTCTGTCTCTCCTTACACTCCTGGGATGCTGGTGCAGGAGCCTCATTCCAGCAAGGGTGCCCAGGAAGGGGCAGCGGGCTCCGCTGTGGCCGCTCAGCAGTCTACCTGCTCGTCCATCACCGCTGTTGGCGTCCTTCGTTAACAGCGGGGGGCTTGCACTGTATCAGCTTTCGTTTGGAAATTTCATTTTCATTTGAGAATTTGCTAATTCTTTTCCAGGTGCACAGAGCAAAACAAAGTAACTCGCCCAGTGTTAAGGGGAAGAGGAACTGCAGCCCAGCAAAGGGGGACCCCTCCAGCGGGGCGACCGCTGGCCTTCTTGGATAAACCAAAGGAAATAGGCTCCGTCCTCCGTGGTCCCTTTGGAGAAAACCAAAGCCTGAGACAAGCGCGGGGGCGGGAGGGGTTTGCGATGGTGCGGCGATACCATGTTGACAGTGATTTGCGCAGCATGCGAGAGGCCAGCTCTGCTCTGAAAAACGAGACCTGAATGAATAAAAGATGGGCTCTCTCCTAGGAACTGACAGCTCAGCCCAGCCCTCCAGGTGGTGGGAGCCAGCCCCAGCCCTAGCCCTGTGTGCGGGGACGGACTCCCATCCTCCGCAGGCTTTTAAGGGCAGGATCCCCCCACCACCGGTTCACGAGGTCCTCTGCAGGGCGGGCGCTTTGGCAGGGGCAAGGGGAGCCCCGCTCTGTAGTGTGGGACTATGGAGGGAAACTTGCACCTCCTCCAAATCATCCGCAAGATGCGTTCCCAAATCAATACGCTGGA
This sequence comes from Falco naumanni, assembly GCF_017639655.2. NCBI lineage: Eukaryota > Metazoa > Chordata > Aves > Falconiformes > Falconidae > Falco > Falco naumanni. Next base: position 10,577,374 of record NC_054066.1, on the reverse strand, counting down.
GAGGGAAAACAGAGCCCTGAGGGGAGAACTGCAGGCCTGTGGGCAGAGACCTGTGCCACCAGTCAGAGAGGCAGCAGGAGAAGGTGGGAACAGCAACGTGAGGAGCCTCACCAGTGATGGGGAAGGACCAGCTGTCTCTCCAGCATCCCTGCATGGAAGCATCGTGGCTGTTCCCGCTCCGGCACCAAAGGAGCAGACAGGTACCAAAGAGCCAGGGCTGTCCATGGCACCTGTGTGTGCTGCCCATGCAGGATCTCCCAGCCCAGCTGTTATGTGTCCGCAGGGAATGGGAGACGAGCCACTGCCTGTCTAGTAAACTTGATGGAAGTGCTCTGGCCTCCTTCAGCGCCCACATCCAAAATCAGCTGCTGCGCTCTGTGGTCCTTTCAGGGGGGTACCTGCATCCCCCAAGCTGAGCTTGCTTTGCTGCTGCTGCTTAAGCAAAGAGTTCAACTCAGAGTTCCGTTTGTCCTTGTTTAAGCAGACTTTGACTTACTGCTTTGAGGTTTTGTGGGCACGGACTGTCTTGCCCGTGCCTGTCCCCTGTCTGTTCTAGCCAGAAAAGGACCAACAGCTGTAATCGGGCCGTAACCTCTCTTGCCTTAGTAAAAGATGAGGAAAAACTCTACAAAGAGTAACAAACGGTGCTGGGTCGCACACATCACACCAGATGTGCAGTTTCTTTTTGCAGATAATGCAGTTAGTTTTGGCTGAGGGAGAGAGGGGCCAGTGTAGGGGAATAAACTTTCTTCACGATTTTATCAGACGGGAAATATGGAAACATTTCTCGTTATAGAAGAGTAGTTGGGACTTCCGTAGGATTAAATAAAGCAGGAATTGGAGCAAAATGTTGTTTGGTGAGAAGTTGTTATCTAGAAGTGGATGTGGTTATTGGCAGGGTCAGGCTGTTTGGTATCGTATGTGCTTGAGGCCTGTCGGCTGCTTGACTGGTGTCTGTGATGTCCAGTCGGCTGGAAAACTGCCTCACTAACGCAACGTCCTGGCGTTAGCGTGGTGTGTGCTACGAGCTGCAGCTGCCGTTACAGCCCATGTGCTCCGCAGCGCTGGCGGCTGACCCAGCCTCGGCTCTGAACCAGCCTCCGGGGGATGTCCTGGCCATGGAGAAATGCGCCTGCAAGTTTTGACAGAGACAAGTCCGTGAAAATGTATGAGATGAGAGGTGGAAGAGCACTAGTGGATTTACGTGAAGCTAGACGAGTGCTGCCAGGTCAGGTTACTGACCCGAGGGCCTCTTAAACTGAGGCTGCTGGTGGCTATGGGTGTCACCAGCTTGGAACAGGTGGCTGGTCTTTCCGCAGCATGGAAGGTGTGCGGAGTGCCTTCCAGCCTTGTGGCTCTCCCCCTGCAGCTGCCTTCTGGGGAAGGGGGGATCCCCATGGGCTGTACGGCCGCCTCTGCTTTTCAGCCTTGCCCCGTACAAAACTTTTCTACACCAAGAGAAAGTGATTAAAAATACATCAAGGCTATCGGAATTCTCATTATTATTACTGTTCCTAGCTCTGTTTTTGTCTCTGCTGCTCAGATACCACCATGACCGTGCGGCGCTACACCACGGCATCAGCGGTGCCTGCTCCTTCCAGCGCGAGGGCTCCCCGGGCCGGCAAGAGGGCTCCGAGCCGCAGGCTCCCAGCCACACCAGGCAGTGCCTGGCCACCAGCCCCTCCTGCTGCCACGTACCTCACCGGCAGAGAGGAGGAAGGGCTTGAAAAAATGCCAGCCAGCTGTCTTTCATACAGTCGTTCCAGTCAAATGAAGCTGTTCCAGCAGCATGTCTATAAGTGCAGGTAGGTTCAGTTTGCCTTCGCAGCATCACCTGCCTGGGCTGGTTGCAATTTTCACCTAATAACCTATATGGATGTTGTTTGGGGAGTTAGTTCGTTATTAGCAGGCTCTTTGTTTGAACCTATATGGGCACGGAGCAGCTGGGAGACCTCTCTGGGGTAAGCTGCCCTGCTCTTCCTTGCCAGCGTCGGCAGTTTTGATTTACTACAGAAAGGAGAAGCTGAGGGAAGAGGGTTGAAATCTTCTCTCCATTAAAGCCAGGCAGAGTTTTGCAGATTGATGTGCTAAGCTTGAAAGGGATTTTTATCTTTGAACAAAAAGCATGGAGATATCAAGGAACTTTGAACTACGCTTTTGAAAGTGTGATTAATATGGCTCATAGATTTAGATGCAGTATCATATTTCCCCTGTAATTGAAGCATTACCAATTAATGCTTTCAGCCTTGAGAAAAATACTTTCAGGACAGCTTCTAAATTAAGTGAAATGGCAGCTGGACAAGCCCTGAGCGTCTTTGCTCATTGATGAGCAGCTTTCCAACACAGGGCAACAACCACGGGTAGAAGCACCAGTAATGACACTGTGACATGGGACAGCCCCAGTCCCCTCCTGGTGCTGGTATATACACCCCAGCAACGCGTGGGGACTGCTGGGTTTAGCACTGGTCATGCCGCGCTTAAAAGAAGAAGAATCCCAATGGCCTGGAAGCGCGTGCGTTTGGACAGGGAGGAGCCCGTGCGCCCACCTGCCCACGCGTGTCCCAGGGCGCAGGGCTCCCGTGGCTCCTGCTCGGGGGCTGTGCAGCTGCAGGGGGCCGTGTCCCTGTGCTGGCTTGCCCCTCTGTCCACCTGGCACGTCCGTACCACCCTGCTACAGCAATGCAGCCCCATGGCAGGCCAGTGGGCAGCCTGTGCAAACCCCGTTAGGAGCCCAGCTCCTTGCAGAGGGGCTGGAGGGGACCAGCAGGTCAAATTTTCACAGGCACCTATGTTTTTGTGTAAGAGTATTTGGGAGTCCTATGTTTTACAGCACTTAAACATCTAAATTTAGTCCCTGGCAGGGAACTCGTATGGTTTTCGAAAGCACCCTGACCCTGTAACTCTGGATTTCAGCATATGCCCCGCTGGGTCCAGGGAAACTTAAGACTCTCGGTGCACATAAACACTCGGGAGAGGTTTGCCCTGAAGGAGCTCACGTGGGAAGTGAGTGTGCTAGGAAACACAGGGTCAGCATGCAGGAGCAGGAGTGGCAATGGCAAATGCTGCTGCTTTCTCATACAAGCAAGAGAGCTTTCAAAGCAATCAAAACGGCAATGCAGATCTATTACAGCTAATGCCTTGGGACCTACAGACTTAAAAGCACCAGCTACGCAGCGGACAAAGGAACGGCGCCGACTATTTTATCGCTGCCTTTAGAGCTGCCTTGTCAGCTCTGAACAGCAGTGAGTGTGGCACCGTGACTCACAGCCACGCAGTGTCAGCTGCTTTAGGAGGAGAAAGGGCCATGGAAAGAGCTTTTAACCTAACCCCCTCAGCAGACTGGGTGATACCCTGAAGCGTGAAGCTTTGTGTGTTTCTTATACCAAAAAATGTTAATGCATTTTCTGGTTGTAATGGTGGATGTTTCTGTTATATACATAAAGGTCTAACAGCAGTCTTAGTAAGCTTTTGACTAGTAGGATAACGTGTGGCAATGAGTTCAGCAAGCTAATTAAGCTTAACTTTTTACAGTGATGACATTTTTGCTTCCCAGCATGCTGGTCCATGTCAGGTTTTCCTATTCTTTAACTAGTGTTGTTTTCTCACGTTTTCCTCTAAAGCTATAATACTACATGTGATGTTCGGTATTTTTGCTTTAAAATTAACTCTGTAGAAGTATCACTTTGGATTTATCTAGGCTGCAGTTACATCCAAGTAATAAAACAACAGCACTGCTAACAAATATCACTAACTTACAGGTCAATGTTTTCATTCATATATGCTAAAGCATTATTTATACCATGCAATTCTCACTTTTTTTGTAAATAAAAAAAAAAGACTAAGTATTTTAATACATTAGGCAGGATAAGAGAGGCTGAGAACTGTTTTCAGGGCTGTTGTAGTAAAATTACAAAAGGTACAAGGTCCATTTGGTACAGATGTCACCATTGAGGTGTTTAGGCTTGATGGTCTCACCTTCCAGTGGGACCGGTCTGATTGGCAGGTGAGAAGGGGCAAGGAAATGGTGGAGGTCCTCTGCCCCGCAGGACACCCCCCCGTGACCATCAATAAATACTTCCATAGTTTCATGATTTTTCCTGCCTCATGCTCCTGAAGGGCCTGAGTGCACCAGCAGCAGTTGCAGAGGACAGTCAGGATGAAAAGCAAAGCTCCGCAGTACCCGATCTATGTACTTGTCCCCGATCTATTTACTTGCCAAACCAACCAGGTTTTGGACACATCAAGGAGCACGTTTCTCCCTCTGCTTTCACAGCTAGCGTTGTAATCTCCCACACACACACTCACTGCTTGCAAACCACTGTTCTCACACCCGCCTGCAGTAGCTGGGTGCTGATGCCTACCAACATAAGCCGCTGAAGGACCTCCGGGTCCACGTGGTTCACGTGCACCCCAAGGGGTCTGCACGCACGGCGGGTGCTCTGCACATACGCATCAGGGGCCCGCAGAGGCACGTGAGGCTGGACTGGGAAAAGGCAGATGCTTGCAGCAGACGGATAGACAGGCAGCCCCCATCATGCTTGATCCCTTGGGAAAACTCTGTGAACGGCATGAAATCCTGCCTCCATGCAGCATGCAGGTGCTGGAAGCATCTACCTTTTGCTTGCCCGTTTGCTTGATTTACTTTCTTTGCATGTTTTATACATTTGTAATCCTCACAATGCTTTCTCATTTTTCCCCAGAGGTAAAGTAAAGGCTGTTAGTTTCCTCTTACCGATGGATATATCATCATACGCTGCGAAGCAAGGTTCCCTCAAAAGCCCACAAAATCAGAACACAACAGTTAACCACCATCGCTGAGAAGGATATGTGAGCTGGTGAATTTTTAAAGGCCCATCGATTCTCAAGATCAATTGGCCTTAAATGATAGCTGTGTGTCAGGTTCCTTTCCTGCAAAATGCTTTGGCAGGATGCCTGCCAAGAACCACCTGGGTGTCGGGTCAATGGCCCCATGTTTAGCATGGAAATGGAAGCCACAACATAGCCATCTGGAAGCCCAAGCAACGTGATGAAGCCACACGATAGCAAAGGTGCCTCCATAAAGTAGCTTTGCAGAGATTTAGAGTACGCAACATGCCTCAAGGATCCCTCAACTTAGGACTGCTGTGAACAGGGTGTTGAAGCTGGGTTTGATGTGTTTGTCACAAAAAGTGGGAACCATGTCACCGCTTGCATTTGCCGATTCCCTTGCCAGAAAAGTATTTGATGCAAACAACAAAATAAGAGCTATTAAAGAGCCTGTGAGGTTTTCTCCATATGTAAAACTTTAAAACTTCACAGTGCTAACACAGCAAAGTTAAGAAGGTGTTACAGAGCCAGTTAATGCTACTCTAAATCTCTGCAAAGCTTGGCAATGGCTGTTCACGCACGTGTGGGGTTTGCCTCTAAGGGAGCGCAGTGGAGGGTAAAGAATAACCAGTATGGAAGTGCGACTACAAATCTGTTTCCAACTTGGCGTGTTCATCCAGCCCAAGACTAAAGGCTGTACACCATGTTAAAATAGGAAGAACTGTGAATATCAGAATTTTCCAGGAATGGCTTCTCAGCACAGCTCAGATCAAAAATCATCAGCAGAAATTCAGCAAACAGGTGCAAAATCAATGTGAGCAAGAACTACAAGCAGCTTGTAAAAAATTAAGAGTGCTTGTTAGTTCTAGTCATATGAGTAAAGATAGTGTCCCACATGTTTATTTTGATTACAAGTATTTATGGAACCAAAATACTGCACGTTGCTATTTCTTTATGTACATGAAGCACTGATGATTGAATATTGTAGAAAGAATGCATGAAAAGACGTTTCTACTGATAACTTTAAGGAAGATTTTCATCTCATTGTCTACACAAACTCTTGAGCCTTCAAAAGTGAAAGCAGAGACCTGCTGGAAAAAAAAAATCCCTTCTGGATTTTCTGTGATGTTATACACTTGTATAAAAATCTGTGCTTCTTTTTAATTTTGAAATTCACCATGTTTTGTATATTCAAGTACATTTTTAATACATTCTCACCAGTGAAGTAATGATTTCAATGTCACTGCTATTTTATTTGTAGATTTTTATTTTCAGCTTGGGCCCACACAGAGTTGCGTTGTCATGTCAGAAGCAAGGAATCGATGACTTCCAACAAATGAGGTTATAGTTTGGAAAGTTTACTCAACAGCTCATTTCAGAAGGCATTTACAGGGAAGTGCTTTTTTAAATGTTTCAAAGAAAGCTTCATTGTCAGAAACTAGACACTGCATATGTGTCCAGTTAAGTACCTACATCCAGTTGATTTCACTTAGCAAAGTAACAACAAACATCTTTGAAAATCTGGCCCCTAGACCTTTAATAGGTACCCAAGCTTTTGACAATTCATGTTTGAATGCCAGATTTAATGGGATGTGGGAATCCATATGCTTTAGACAGCTGTCAAAAGTTTCAACTTTTAAGTTTTCTAAGCCTCAGCTTCCATAAAGCAGCAGTGGGACATCTCCAACTCTTTTTGTGTCAATGCAATGTACATATGTCACTGACACTAACACCACGTATTAGTAAGCGTATGACAATGTCAGTGGTACGGGGCTGCTGAGTCTGATGTCACACAAATACAAGTAACAATGTATGGTCAAGAAGTTAAACTCACTGGACATTTATTAGAGGTATAATGGCCTTAAACTTTTGTATATTTAAGAACAGAAAAGGTGGAAGGGAAAAGAGAGAAAGGAATCCAAGTAGTTATTGACAAATGACACAGTATATTAATGGAAAGATTTATTTTTGAATATTTTTGCAGTCTATAGCGGTGTCCACAGATTTAAGAATATATGATGATGCACAGGCACATTAACTTTTAAAAGCAGTTGTGCAGATTTGACCTAGCTCTGCATCTCCAGGAGAACCAAATTGTAGCAGAGGCCACAGAGAAACCACTGAACACGCCAGTTTTACCACAGTACAGAATGAAGTAACTTACCATGGAGCACTTACTGGCAATTAGAACATTCCAATAGCAAACATTCATAGATTGTTCAGTGCAAGAAGGGCGGGTATAAGTAAAGCAAGTGTTAAAATTCAGAGAGATGCAGGCAGCAAATAAGCCATGGTCCCTTTCTTTTTTTTCTACCCAAGAGGATCCATACAAGTTCGGAGGAGCTCTGGGCTTCTACCTAAAACCACTCTGGAATATATCTGTATTAAACCCTGGAATGTATACTGAAGCCTATTCACTGATGGCCAAGCTTGTTGGACAGTCTCCAACTGGGAATCCTTCCTTTCGGAGAGGTGGTCAGTGGTACTCAGCCACACAGGTGGAGAACTGCAGGGCAGCTGAGACAGCATGAGGTCCCCTCCTGCATTAGCGCTGGCCGCTGAGATGTATGCTCACTCCTGTGCCACACTTGTGCCTGGGACTAAGTGGCTGTGTATCTCCATAGGGAATGCCGATAAAGACGGAATCCACCACTGCCATTTGTTAAATGACACGTACTCCGTTCCATCAGCACGACCAGTCGAGAGTAGTGAAACGTGTCTCTAGGTTGAGACAAAAACAGTCTTGTCAGAGTTGATTCCCGACTTATATCAGTGGAATAGCGCCACTTCACATTTATATCATTGCAAGTGAGAAAGAAATGGGGTGTTATCTTTAGGAAAGTCTTTTTAAAGCTATGTTCATAACACATGAGTGCAAAGCCATGCCACTGGACCAGTGAGGAGGAGTTACTAAGGATGAAAGTAGAATTTGGATGTTGTGTGTCTGAGGGTAGCACACAGTCAAACATTTGAAATCTTGATGCCCAATTTAACAATAATAACCCTTAGATTCATCTTCAACCTGCAGCAGATCTTGTCCACACCAAAGTAATGAACAGAGCCTAGACAGCAAAATCCTAATAAATAAATAAATAAACAAACAAATTAATAAATCCTGCCATTTGTAAAACTGCACTCTCCCAGAATGGTGCTGCTCAGCTGTACCATGGAAAGAGGTAATGTTAGATAGTGTCTCTACATCAGCAGTTCAGAGCCAGGAGTACCCTCCTGAGCAAACTTCTGCCCAAAGCCACTTACCGTACTTTGTTTCACATTGTAGAACGGTCCCACAGCACACGAGCGGACCTCTTCTGGATGAAACTAAGTCAGAGGATGTGCTTATAGGGTGCTCCAAAAGCTAGCAGGTACTCGGTGTGTGGGGCCACACTAGCCAGCCCTCTGCAATACCTATAAGTGTGGACACCAGCACTGATGGTTTTGCTCTGCGTGTCCTCCTCTACTGGCCTGTACTACTTGCTAACATAGCCAGAGCTGCAGAGCACCTGGACAAGGGAGCTCCTGTCTCACAGACTTTAAAAAAGAAAATCTAACCAGGTGAAATTTCATCTTGTTATGCTATAGAGAGGAGGAGATGCCTTTCACCAGCCTTACCTCTCTATCTGGTGTTTAAAGAGCCGAACTCTTGCCGCAGACACAGAGGTGGAAATGCGATGCTCCAGACTGTAACAGAGGAGTCACATCATCTTCTCCAGTAAGTTCTTGCTCAGAGTTCAAATGGGGCTTGTGCTTGCATCCTCAGACAACAAATGCACACTCAAAGGTAATAAACTGGTGTGTGGGGCACATCTCCTGTCAGTCACCCAGGGAAAGCACAGCCCACCTACTTCAAGCTCCATTCACAGGAGCAGGAGCACTATTTCTGATGCACTGAATTGTCCGCAGCCTTATATCCACTGTATTTTTGCTCATACATCTTAAATCCCTGACAGCTGAACTTCAATTTTTCTCTGCCTTTTCTGATCAGACGTAATCTAAGAATATAACAGTGTGGAATTAATTCAGCTGAGGAGCCTCTGACACCAGGTAAGTGATGCCGATCTTTAACACTGTTATTTTCAACGATATTAACAACACTAATTCCAGCACTGTAGGCTCCCTCTGTAGTCCTGAAACTTTATTTTTTTAGAGAAAATGAGAAATAATCTTTCAACTCCTTTGAAGGTCTCAGTTCACAGGCCTTGAACAGTCCCTCAGTGTTGTGATGAAATCAATGCTACGTAACTGCACTACATGCATCTCCTTCTACGATCATCTAAGCATAGCAGGGACAGCTGGTTTGAAGGTCGCGGAAGTTTTTTTACTGTTGGGTGCTATAAAGCACACAGAGTATTTCCTCTTCAGGATGGAAAAATCCAGGTGGTGTTAGATCTGTTCTGCACTTCTACTGCATAATGCCTTTGTCCAACAGGAGACCTGTTAAGACGTTCAACTGTCCTCGCAGTTAAAACGTAGATGGAATTGTGCTAACCTTACACAGGGAAGGGGCTGGCTCTGCTGAAGTCAGGACAGATGGTCACTTCAGGGAATCTTTCCTTTATGGCAAGCGCTGGTTCGGGTAGGAGTATTTCTAGCTGGATGAGTCACCTCTTCCTCAATTGCTGCATGAGACACTAAAAAGTGATTTTTACATAGGGATATTTGAAGACATGGCAAAGGCTGAAAAATACGTCTTCAAAGCACGTTGTGGTGGTTTCTTTCTCCAGTGGGAGTATTATATGGCACGTGTAGATTGATTAAAAAAAAAATATCTTCCATTGTTTTCTTTTTGCTGAAAACTGGGATGAAATGTCTTTTTTTTTTGTCTTTTTTTTTTTTAAAAAAATCTGTGGTACTTGATATACAAAATCAGTCCCACAACAGCAAAATGCACAAAACCATAATAAAATGCTCTGTTTAATGTAAAAAGTAAGAAACTTAGAGTAAAGTGCAAAAATTAGAGCGAATGTTTCTGTTCTGTGGCTCTTCAGTAGCAGGTTTGACTCTTCCCCGGTTTAGAGGACAAGGACTATCATCCGCCTGCTGGTTGCCATGGAGACTCCCATCACTTTTGGAATCATAAGTTTTGCCTGAAAGGAAACACTCCTTCAGCGTGAGTTTTTAATGACCGCAGGGGCTTCTGTTTGTCAGCACATCACATACTGGATTAACTACCATGTCTAAGCAGGTGGGAGGGGAAGGGAGTAAAATATTTTCTAGCACTCAGTGACAACATATTTAGTCTGTATAAAACCCACAAAACACGTAAACAGAATTATAAGACTTGCTGTGTTAGGTTAGACTGTTAGGGCATCAAATCTGTTATGTCTCTCAGTATCAGCTACTTCAAAGGACAACGAACTTTGGTCACAGAACACGGGCATGGCAATAAATCCTTCTGGCTCCTGCAGGAGACTGGCCTGAGAGCTGCCAGGCTGCATAGCCAGTGAGATCTCTCTTTCTCAGGCTTGAGTTAATAAGGGCTTCCCTATAACCACAAATAATGACAGCTTTTCTAGGAAAATATGTGTACATGAACAACTGGGTCCATCCACATGAAGAGCTGTCTAACATGTTATCTGTTCTGTTTGCACTGCCAGAAGGGCTCTGGGATTTGACAGCTATGTCAGCTTCTTCCTCCCTAGTGCACAATTAACACCTGGGATTGCTCTGAAGGTGAATTTGTTCAACCCCAATCAGTGGCAGAATGGTTAGTTTCACCAACGTGGATATGATGGCATAAATTTCTGGCTTGAGTAAAATGATGGTTATTTAGAAGAGGAATATAACAAAGCTGCAAGAGTAAGCCTCCATTACTTCCTAGTTCTGCTGTCTTTGCTAGATGGTAACTACATAACTACCTGTTAAATCTGCAATTTTCGCTTGATTTCTTCTTTCGAGGCTGTTTTGTGCATCTGTGGGGCCATCAGTATACTTCATTGCAATGGCTGGGGTCTGGTCCTTCTCCGGCTGAGTCTGAGTAACTGAAAGAAGAACAAAAAAGGATATTTAATTGAGTTTTATTAATGGTCACTTGCTCAAGGAGGGAACAGTACATCTAGTTGACTCTACCTGGCTGATGACAACTTGGTATTGTTTCAGCCCTGCCTTCTTGAAAGGACTGAACAGATTCATGGCCAGAATCTAGGTCTTTCACTGGCCTTCCCATAATCTCATTCTCAGTTGCAGTTTTATTTCTAATGAGGAAGTATGTGTGCATTTTCCCTTTGCCTTTTACTTCTATTTCTCCTCTTTCAGTCATCTCAAAATTCTTGTATTTCAGGCATCTAAAATATCAGAAGCAAAATAACACATGAAAATTCAAGATCAGCAAAAATGACACTGATGTCTTGGAAGAGCTATTGGAATCTAAGTAATCAAATCAGAACAGTCCCGGAAAAACATTACTGATCCGTGAACAACCAAGGGTTTGTTTCAACCGTTTTATTCAGGCCTGCAGCGCTTTTATATACAGCCTGATCAGAAATCAATAGATCGTATAGTCAAATACTTCAGTATGGTGGAGGGTTCTTATTGACCAGTAAACAGAAATTAAGAACTGAGGCAGCCAGTATCAGTTAAACAGAACTATCTCCAGTCATTTCATCAGCGAAGGCAATCGGGTTCATCAAGCATGATTTACTCCTGGTAATCCAGACTGGCTATTCCCAGTTGCCTTCTTCATGTGTCCAAAAATGCCTTCCAAGATGACCTGATTTTCACTGGGACTGATATGAGGCTGACCAGCCTTACAGTTCCCTAGCCTGTCCTCCTTGCCATTTTTCAATATAGGTGTAACATCTGGCTTCCTTCAGTTGCTACAGTGCCAATCTTTGTGACCTTCCAAAGGTGACGGCCCACAGCACTGTAATGCTATCACCCAGCTCTCGTTACCTTTGGAGGCAATCACCCAGATCTCTTTACCTTTGGAGGCAAACCACCTGTTCCCATACACTTCTACAGACTGAGGTTTCTCAAAAGACCCCTGATGTGATCCTGTTCTAAGACTGGTACTTCACCTGCTCCTTGAACCCTGACTTTAGGTGCAGGGACCCTGAAGACCTCGTTAGTAAAGACTAGGGCAAGAGAGGTCTGGAGTAACTCTGCCTTTATTCAGGGCACTGTCACTAGATCACCTGCCACAGCAGGTCCACGTTTCTATTTATACTTTCTGCTAACGTAGCTGAAGCTCCTCTTAGTGCCTTTGAACGTTCCATGCCCATTTCAATGCTAGTTGAGCTCTGGCTTTCCTAACATCATGCCTATGTGCCCAGACAATGTTTTTGTATGCCTCTGTAGCTTGTCTTCGCTTCCACCTCTTGCACACATATTTTATACGTACATAAAATTCTTGAAAACATAGTATTTAATTTTTAGTGGCATGAGTTTTAAGGAAGTGAATTACTCACTGCTTGAACAGGATAGTGCATAAATTAATCCTTATTAAGTACAAATAAAACTGTTTCGCCACAAATTGTTGTGCTCAGTCAGAGAGATTTTAGGTTTTGTTACGCAGGATGTCAAATGAAATGTTCTGACCATCTTTCTAGTATCTACATCACTCTGAAGGTACTTCTAAATAAAGTATCACAATTATTCTTTCCCCTGTATTTTGGTCTCTAGGATTGAGACTCTCAAACCTCTGACTTCATATACAAGTGCATTTGAAATAATCAGAACAAGTAAAACTCTCTGCTAGCAGTGTTTTCCTTGTAAGTAAGCTACATAAATCAGCAGCTAAAGACAGCACCACCTACATTGAAAGCTGCAGTGGCCAAGGCAGTGTTTTTCAGCACAGCTTTTAACGAGCAAAGTTTCCATCATAGTTACTCACTGATAGGCACTGGAGCTGAGATGAATTTTACTTGGGACACCGTGACTCTCCATCCGGGAAGCTATATTCACCGTGTCTCCAAATAAGCAATAACGAGGCATCTTTTCTCCAACAACTCCAGCCAAGACAGGACCTGTATGGATCCCAACTCTAATCTTTACAAAGACATAAAACACCCCCCAGAAATGTCACTTGTTATTTAACATCTTTCTTAATGCTATCCAGTTACCTAAAAGTTCATCTAAGACAACACTGGACACCAGTAAAATATCAAATATCCACAGGAAAAGGCTCTGTGAAGAATGTGCCCATGTGGTCCTTGCCCAAAGTCACAGAGGAGTCAGAAGCAGCTCTTTGATGTCTGCAGCAAGCATTAACCAAGAAGCCCAACCCAAGAAGCAGACAGACATGCATGCCTCTTTGCGTTGACAACTTACTTGGATAGGATTTCCAGAAACTGGGTTCTGTACTCCTTTAGCTGCTATTATCATTCCCAAGGCAAAGTTAGCGACGCGCTCGGCATGAGTGGGTACAGGCACAGGGACCCCACCTACTACCATGTAGGCATCTCCAATTGTCTCCACCTTTAATTGAGAGGGACAAGCATATAAGCATGCCATATATATCTTCCTTGGATTAGTGCTTTGTTGTCTGGGGCTCTTACCTGCACCAACTCCCCCTTCCTTCCAAAAGATGTTTCTGATCAACAAAAAGCTCTAGCACTAAACTAAACTAAAACCAGTTAAACTAAAAAGTTTCCTTGAGATGGGGATCCTTTCCTTAACTCCACAGTAAATATTTCAATGCATTCTCTCCCTGCTTACTTGACCCATTTTAGATATTAGTGTGAGAGACCCTAAAGGGTAAGGGACGCTGCAAAAGTGTCGGGCTTTTGCCCTTCCTCTTACCCAGGGCAGACCTATACACACAGGGCTGCCCCAGGCAGCGACTCCGGAGCCGGGAGGTTATCCCATAGCAGACTGCTATTACTTAGCTCTAATTCACAATTGGTGTTAAAAGCGTATTTCTTTTTAAAAAGATATTCCTTTTTTTAAAAGTCACAATAAAGCAAGGGAGCCTATTCACTGCCGATTATTACTAAGGGATTCGCAAGAAATTAAGAAACCTCCAATCTCCAGGATGTCAGAGAATGCAAAGTGTGAACTAAGCAGTTTGGGAGCATCCTTCCTTACAACCAGCTGTTTCCTACAACATGCAGCCTGAGAGACAAATGCTGAAGGGTTTGTCCTCCTTCAGGCATCCAGTTTCCCTGCAGCGCATGACAAGGCACCTGAGAAATACTTGGGTGTTGTACCAGAGATTTTGCTGGGAACAGAACAGGCCTGTCAGAAAATTCTCAAGTGTTTAAAATTCATTGTAAGAGATGGTTACACAGTAAGGAAATTTTCTAAACTGGTCTTTTGAGACTTCATTGTTACCACAACCATCAGTAACTAAGAGATCAGTTTAAATTAGATTGATTGGATTTCTTAAAAATGAACACCAATAGGAGAGCGGGAAAATAATTTCATCTCTGGGTTTCTTCATTAACGTAATGACTTAAAACTCTTCAGCATATCGTTCTTGAAAAATGTGTTCCTGTTCATGCCTTCTATCAGATAGCCTACCCCATAGTCATGCTAGTAATTTTCTGTAACAAATTAAAAAAAAAACTGTAAAAAGCTACTAATGCAAATAGATACTCTAATTATTTTTCAACCATGGTAGGAGATTTAATTTAACAAGATTTATTCATAACTTCAGATGTTTATAAGCTTAGGCCAAGTTTCTTTGATCAATTTCAGTATTTCATTTCTTTCTCAATTCCCTGAAATAGTAATTTCGTCCTCCCTCTCTGTACCCTAGTAACCTCCTTCAATATTAATAGGAATTATATACAGGCATCAAAAGGAGATTATTATACTGACAGATAATTTACTCATGATGGATGATTTAGATAGAATATGATGCTAATTTATCCTAAAATCTGTGGGCCATATCCTGGATGCTTCAATTATTGAATATAGTTCCCTCGCCATGGCAGAAATGCTTCTGATTTCCTAGTACAATTTATTGCAGGATGAATTTCATACCTTGCCTGAGCAAGGAATGAATGAGATTTGGGTTTCACCCTTTCTTATTTCTGCCTTCCTAAGTATTTAATATGCTGGGCACAGACAGAAACTTAGGACTTGCTCTTCAGCTCGTCAAACCTGGGTAGCTCTGGAAATGTTAATAATGCTATTAGTATATGTCAGCCAGGGCTCCGATCTTTCCAGCATGGCTTGGAGACAACACGTGCATTAGTCTAGATCTAATCAATGCTTTTTGGGGTCAGAAGGAGATCTATACCATTGCCCAAGATCTCCATGAAGCAAAACAAAGTCTCGGTATCCACTGGGTATTGTTTATAATTCATATATATATATATGATGTTATTTCCTACCACAGGAGACACTTAAATGACATAGTGGCCTATTTACAACAGGTTGGAATAAAAGGACTAGGAAAATTATGCAAACTGGTCCATAAACTAGGATATCCTGTCATGTTGGGTAGGCATTTGAGAAAGGAAAGAGAGATGTATCAACAAAAATGAACAGCCATTCTGGTGTTAGCATTGTGAAAAGAGATGATGTGGAAGAACACCCATGACAGATGTAACATTCCTGTCTGAAAATCTTGAATGCATTTAATCACACTTCTGCATGTTTTTTAGTTTCTCTCTGTGGCCACTACAAATAGGCAAGACTTTATGGTTTATCAAAAATCAAGCTGGGAGGAAGAGGATTTAACTGCATTTAAAAATAAAAACCCCCAAAACAACAACAACAGGATCTTTTCCAGACTATTTCTACAGTCTTTATCAATCAGTACATACCTTGTACACGTCATGCACCGTGGTTAGTCTGTCAAATCGCAGGTACATTGAATTCAACATGAGAACTATCTGAATAGGCTCACATTGGGCACAAATGTTGGTGAAGGTCACAACATCACTGAACAATATAGTGCACTCCTTGAACTCTCCTGTGAGCAGAAAGACCAGCAGTAAGTACCTGTAATGGCTGGAAATCACAACATCTGTCTGAGACTCATTCGCAAAGATTATTTTTTCGTCATCCTTTTAGGAGGTATGACCTATCAGCTGTAATACTCATATAGGGGTGCTGATATGAAAGAGAGATGTTGATATAAGAATATATCAAATATAAGGATTATTGCACATCTCAACAATCCAGGTATCTGAATATATCCATTTGTCCACCCATATTCAGGATGGACTTAGCTTTTTACCCCTGACTTCATATATGTGCTTACTAAACGGAATTCAAGCATCTTTTTGCTTGCTATCCTTAATAGTAATGGGAATTGTAATGCTTCTAGGTTTAGACATACCCTAGAGGAACTAAGAGAATTTTCTAGGAAAAAAGAATGTCTTTGTTCCTTTCATTTTTGATCCCTCATTTCCCTGTATACCACGTATACATGTATACAATAATATTATATTGTTAAAAAAAATAATCTCAGGTTACTGTCGAAACACTGAATTTGGTTCCCTGAACGGGCAGCTGCTACCACCTTTCACCTCCTAAGGAACAATTTTGGCAAACAGCTTCCAAAGGTTTGTTTGAAAGAACAGTCTAATCTTTACTATCAGCGAGATTAAGGGTCTGCGGTCGTCCTCCTCCCCATGAATGTCACCAAGTAGAGAAGGTGTTCCCTGACAGGGGCAATGGGGCTGTGTCAACACCCCAGTGTCTCTGTCACCATCACCTGGTGCATCATGACTGCACCTGTTCATTCACCTGCCTCAACTCGCTTCCCCTCTTTCAGCTGGTTGGCCACATGCTGAGGAAGCATGGCGTAGAGCAGAGCTTCGGTCTTTTTCTTCTCTTCCTCCAGGTGCTTCGACAGTATCCGCAGTTCTTCCTTCTTCCTCTCCAGCTGGTTGGAGAGCTCCATCTCTGCCAGACGCTGCTGATTGAGAAGAATCAAGTCCCTGGTCACGTCGTGAGGTGCAATGTCTGCAATATGCATCTGTCGCTCCTCCAGCTCATGCAAAGTGCGAAGCAAAGGTGAGCAGAGATAGAGCATGCACTGCAGGGACTCCATCCAGATCATCTGGCCTGTTTGAAACAAGCATCGGTAAGAGTTTTCAGCAGCTTGGACCTTCACATGATGCTCAGTGTTACTGACGTTAATTTTAGGGCATGACTTCTAAGAACAGTGGCTTTTTGTAGGGTCTGGGTCATCACAGGAATTACTCTGTTTCCTGGAATTAGAGGTGGCACTCGTTTGGAGGAGGCACACTAGGCAAATAAAAAATTTCAGGACCCAGAAAGCAGTCACTGACTCATGGCAATTGCTGGGCAGAGCCCAGTCATGCTTCAGGTCCCTCCTCTTCCTGAGGAACCCCACTGCCACTGCTTGCAACACCTCTCCTCTCCTCTGCTACGAGTTCTTGAGCTTTTTCTGAAGCCAGTTAGTCAGCATCATGCACAGGGGAACTGAGACTCACAATGATTAAGTGAAACATTTAAAAAGTTAAATTTCACAGCGGGTAACATGGCTCCAGTACAGTCAATGGAGCCTGCCTTCCTGGAAGCCGGAGCTTTCAGTCACTAGGATCATCTAAATAAGCAGGTACAGAAATGCCTGAAAGGTAGAAGGGATTTGGGGGGTGGGGGAAGGAAATTGTGGGCTTTTTCCTTTGTTGGTATTTGGTTATTATTTATTATAATTTTCTAATTTTATGTATTTAATTCTTTATTCTCTTTGTTATTATTTTATTATTAATAATACGTTTCATAAGTATCTCTTCATTTCTGAACAGCAATCTAGGTATTCCTATTTATTTATTTATTTCTCATCCCATCCCCAGGGCAACTGGATGAACAGCTTGGAAGCTTAACAGGATTGGAACATCAGAGGTACCACGTAAATTAACTCTGGCAGCATAAAAGGAAGTAAAATTGCACCTGTGACTAGTTTGAAGTTCCTCGGTTTGGTAACATCACTTTTTTCAAGGTCTCTCTAAACTCTTAATTTTTTCTGAATCTCAGGAATACCAGCTTTGACACTCATTATGTAAAGGTGAAAGGAGAGAAGGGAAAATTAAGTTGTACTGTGTAGTTCAGAGAAGGAAAATTGAAGTCACAGAACACTTCAACCAAATGTCATTATAGTTAATTACATGAAGCAGAGAATCATTCCATACCCATTCCTCTCAGTAAAAATATAGCAGATTAAATATCTTTTTTGCTAAAATAATTTTAACTGGTAAACTCTTATGTAAGATGGGGGGGGCAGGGTAAAGACAGAAATCAGAATCTGAAAATGCAAGTACAAAAAAAAAAGCACAGCTAACTATGTCTATCCACATTTGAAACCCAGCCAGCAGCAAGTAACACCCCTCAAAAGCATAAATTAAGAATGAATCATGCATTCACATTTTAGGTATCGAAATGCATGGAGGCACAGGGAAAGCCATTTCCTTCCTGCAGCTGCAGCAACGTTATCAGGACTTTGCCTCTTAAGCTCTTCCCTCGTTCCCTGCCCCTTCCAGCCCCTCACCCAGCCAGGACCAGGCAGGGACAGGAGTGATGCTCGCGGTGTATTTCTGTGGGAATGCTCGCCCCAGGGGTCACTGTCTGTACGTGCCCAAGATGCAACCCGCAATCTGTGAGCTGGTGTCGCTTGTGCTGGGCAGCTGGGTTTAAAATGTTTGTGCCACGCACAAAGCAGTAATTTCTTTGGCAAAGAAAATTCTTAGCAGTGCGAAGGGATTCTGTCGTGGGCATAGGCTGGCGTGTGGCGCTACAGGGAGGTGAGACCTGGACAGTTACTTGCACAGAGCTCCACGCATCTCCATGCTGAGCCCGGTGGCTCCGCAAGCAGAACTCTTGAGGGCTGGCACTGTGCCCCTTCCACAGGTCCCCAGCGAGGCCGAAGGGCGTAGCTGAGGGCTGGGGAGATTCACGGGGCAATTGGCTTTGAATCCCAGACAAAACCAAGAATGACAAACACAATTACATTGGAGGGATCGCCCCATAGTAATGCCTTGCACTATATATTTGTTTTTAACCTCTGCAAAGAAAAACACAGAGGGCAGTGTCATGGCGGAGACTCTCGTACCTTCTGTGGGAAGCGGACACGACTGGGCGCCTCTCTGAGGTGCACAAACGTGCACAGCGTGGGCAAAACCCAGGAAGAACTAGAGGTCTCTGTGCAGTTTCAGGGCTACCGTGTCATTGGGATCACAGAGGCTTGTTGGGGTAGGTCACCCATCTGGAGTACTGCAAAGGATGAACGCAAACTCTTTAGAAAGGACAGGCAGGCAAGGAGGGGGAGCTTTTGTGAGTGACAAAGCAAGGGAAATGCACGGAGCTCTGCCTAAGGCTAGATGATGAGCCAGCTGAGAATTTCTAGGTAAGGATGAGAGGTCAGACACAGGTGGGCGACATTGTGATGCGTGTCTGCTACAGATGCCCTGCTCAGGAAGAACAAGTAGATGAAACCTTCTTAAGACAAGTGGAGGAAGCCTCATGGTAGACTTTAGCTACTTTGTTATCTGTTGGAACAACGCAGGAGAGCGTCAGCAATTCAGGAGGTTTCTAGACTCACTGCCACAGGTGAGCTTCTGACACAAGTGACCGATGAGGGAAGGTGTCCTGCTAGACCAGACAAGAACTATGGATGTGAAAGCTGGGCACAGCCTTGGCTGTAATGACTGTGATGGTGGAGTGCAGGAACCTGAGGAGAGGGAACAAGGCCAAAAAGCAAGATCACAGCCCTGGACTTCAGGAGACTGGACTTTGTCCCATTCATGGATCTGCCTGGAAGAATCAGGGATAGTGTCTTGGAAAGAAGAAGGGTCCAGAAGAGCTGGTTGATTTCCAAGGATCTCCTCTTCCACCTTCAGGAATGGTCTAGCCTCATGTGCAGTAAGTCAAGCAAACATGGCAGGGGCCTGCACAGATGAACAAAGAGCTCCTGGCTAAATTCAAACATTAAAAAAAAAAAAATACAAGAGGTGGAAGCTCAGTCAGGTCACCCTAGAAGCAGAGACAGGGTTGAAAAAGCCAAAACCCAACTAGAGTTGCATCTGTTGACAAATAAGAAGGGCTTGTGCAAGTACATGAGCAGCTAAAGAAAGACTAGTGAAACTGTGGGTCTGCTGCAGAATGGGGCAAGGGATCTGCTGAGAAAGGATAAGGAGAAGTCCAAGGTACTCAGTGCTTTCTTCGCTTCAGTCTTTGCTAATAAGAATCATGCTTCATTAATCTCAGGGCCCTGAGATCAGTTGGAAAGTCTGGATGAGTCTAGATGAAGACCTACCATCGGCACAGGAGGTTCAGCTTAGTAAACATTTAAACAAATTGGATACACAGAAGTCCATGAGATTTGATGTGATGGATCCAGGAGAGCTGCGGGAGCTGGCCAGCATCATTGCGAAGCCACTCTCCAATAGTTCTGAAACTCATGGGTGACTGGGGGAGGTTCCTGAGGACTGGAAGAAAGTACATGTCACTCCTATTCTCAAGAAGTAAGGGATGGAGGATGTGGGAGGGCTTGGTGCATCTGTCATTGTCATGGTTAAACCACAATAGTCATATAAGGAGAAGCTAAAAGAGCTGAGGCTGTTCAGCCTAGAGAAAACAAGCCTCAGTGGGAGCTTATCAATATGTAAAAATACCTGATAGGAGGGAGTAAAAAATACTTTTCTCAGTGGTATCCAGTGAAAGGACAAGAGACAACTGATACTAATTGAAATGCAGGAATGTCATTTAAACTTAAGAAAAAAACTTTTTACTGCAAGAGTGGTTAAACTCTGGAATGGGTTGCACAAGAAGGTTGTGGAGTCTCCATCCTTGGGTTCTGAACGTGTTCAACTAGACATGGTCCGGAGTAACCTGCTCCAGTTGACCCTGCTTTGAACAGGGATGGACTAGACAATCTCCAGAGGTCCCTTCCAAACTCAACTGGAGTTGAGTAAATTCTGGGACTCTGGGAATAACTGAGACTAGAGGTGGTTCAGAAAACAATCTGATCCTCCATTGGCCTTGCCCCTGTTACTCAGGAAACCTGCCAAGATGTGGGGTTTGCAGCATTAGAAAAACACCATCTTTCTAAGCCTTTCAAATGGGAGCGCAGCTGCTACATCTGACTGAAAGCCTTCAAAATTGGGTGAAGTAATTGCAGAATTTGTTTACAAGCATCCTAAAGTACTGTTTCTCTAAAAAGATCCATCTAATCCTCTCCTCACTGCACAAAGACAAAGCCATTTATAGGACTTACGTGAAGGCGGGAGTCCACAGAAAAGCATTAGTTCAACTCCAGCATAATTCCTGATTTAGTATGAACAATTATGCTATTGAAAACAGTGAAGTACCTCTCAGCTCTAGCATTGGCCGTTGTTTCCAAGACTCTGGCATCATCTCTCTTCTAGTCTGGAAAACAAATTGGCTGTTGATGAATTTCTGAATGCTAGAGATGGTGAAGGGTACTTCCGGGTGAAGGATACTGAAATAGTGATCCAAGCAGATGCCCATGGTCTGGAGGCCAGGTACAATCTTTTGAATGCTCACCCCAGCTTGCTTCACTCTGAGCTTAAAAAGAAAACACGGACAATGCGTTATAATTCACATCCAGTTTGGGTTCAAACCAAGCTGTAGCTATCACTGTTCATAGACGTACACATGCTTAGCCTTGCTATGCCACGTGGCTTATTTCTGAGCAAAGTTTCTGTTTTATTAGTGTATTACTGCAAAGTTCCGAATCAGTGTCCTTCATAGCAAGACAAAGCCCCCAGAAAGGAATATTATCCAAATGCTCTTCCATATCAATTCTTAAAAACAAAATAAGCCAAAAATATTTGCTATTACCCTTGCTTGCACTTGTGTAGGGCTAACAAATAGCCCTACAGGTAGCTGCAAGAGAAAATTAGATACCAGAGCATGTCCTGCATGCCAAAAAGAAAATAACCGTGGCATACAACATTGGCAAATACCAATTTTCTATTGCATGCCATGGGTTACCTTCTCTTAACCATTGCTGTGTAAAGGTTTAGTCACCCTCTTTAGCCTGCTGACCATACACAGGCTCTTAACTCCTGCAGAAATGTCCACCCTGCCTTCGCTGCTTGTCATCAGTTATTGAGGCTCTGATGTAGCTACCAATAATGAGTGCAGGACTTGCCCTTTTTCCACGCTAGTAATTTTATTAATTATGCAGACTGGGTGTCTTGAAAGGTTTAAAACTCTGAACTTTGTTTAATGTAGACAGTGGCATGAAGCAGACTATGTGCTCTGGAATCTCTATCAGTCAGTGATGCCAAAACATGTTTCCTGAGTGGATGTAGTCAACTTTCTTCTGCTGTCCTGTTCTCAGCTTCTTCTTTCTCTGCTCTTGTCTTAAGCTAATATTTGCTGCACAGAACTGGGAGCAAGAGGAGCTGTGGCTTGGTGGGAACCCAGGCTAGCTGGAAACCAGCCACAGGGCAATGCCTGCCAAGAGAAGGGCAGTTCCATTGCTGCAGAGTACGTGTGCACAGGAGAGGAGACCTGATCCTCCCCCAGAAGATAAAAGAGATTTTTGGGTCCAGTTCCTACTAGATGGGGTTGCATGCTGCCCAAGGCGGTAGGTAGCTAGACTTTCCTAGCAGAAGCTTGTAAGAGAAGACTCAGGAAGCAGACAGAGCTTCAGTTGCCAGCAAAGCCTTACAAAAGCCTTTGGATACATTAATAACTGGGAGGAGAGGGTGGCTAGCTGCAAGTACAAAGCCAGTTTAAAGGATTCTTTGTGACTTTGGCACATCCAAGGATGGGAAAGTGGCTACAAACCTCGGAAAATTCTGCTCTGTGTCTGGTAACAGATAGATTGCTGCAATAAATCTTGCTGGCATGTCTGCAGGTGTTTCAACATGGTAATCTCAATAAATTCAAAGGAGATCCTCTCTGAAATGATCCAGATCCAGTTAAGAGTGACTTTTATTGCATGTCTCTGTACAGAGCACTTCTGCAAATGAGCGTGCACCGTACACAGAGCACACGCAGCAGTGAACTGCAGGGCAGTCAAAACAGAAGAAAATTCCTGTATGGTTTATGCAGACTAAAGCCCTTACCATATGCTCGTCCTACCTCTTTGTCAAAAACCATATGAAAAGGAAGTCCATTGCAAAATGTTTTTGTGTCAATCCAGAGGCTCTTGGGATAAACAGGATCAAATCCTCTCAGGAGCTTACCTGTGGCAAGATAAGTGTGTAGTTTTTAATCAGGTTGCACCTCATAAAACCAGTCTGCATTACTTCTTAATGCTCAGTGAGGCAGGACCCTATCCCATAATGAGTGAAAACAAAGGAAACAGTGTGTGGGTCCAGAAGCATGCATACATCTGTGTGAAATGCTCTGCAGTTTAACACGCAGCTGATTAGCAACTGATCTGGGTTGGCTGAGAATTTAAAACTTAACCACATAGAAAGCACAGAGCATTAGATGCATGAAATTATGTGGAAACAATAAGAACAGACTAACAACTGTAGAAGTTGCTGCTCTATGAATCTGCAGATGTCATAGCAATATAACACAGCTACATCCCACAAAAATGTACATAAAAGTGGATGTAATATACTTTGTTAGCTACTAAGAAACACTTATGGAGAAAAAACCCAGCATGATCTGGGCTTTAGTCTCTTATACAAAGAACTCTAGTCCATGGCACAAAGACCAAATGACCGTTCGGTTTCTATTTCACTTACCCTGAGGGTTTTTTCAGAATGGTCACAGACCTACAGATCAGATTGTGCTTGCTAGTGAAAGATATTTTTGTAAAATGAATAAAATGGGTAAAATAGTCAAAAGGGCTCATCTGACTGAAGCACCCAAAGCCTTTGATCTTCACAGCATAAACTTGGATCCTCCAGTAACCCACACTAATCAAAAGGATGATTATTTCAACTGACCTCTTTCCCCCCGAAGGTGGCTATGACAGTTACTCTAGTAAATTCTGCTTGATAACAAGTACTCAAGTCACTTAGGAGACTGGTGAAAAAGATCACAAATTTAGGACCCAACTTTTAGACTTTTTACTGCTTCAAGGAAAGTCAACGTGGATTTTTCATTTTTCAAAGTCTGGCTCTTGATAACTCTTGCATTTATTGTTAATAGATTATTAATTTTTTTAAGTAACAATGCTACTCTAAAATTTTATTTTTAATATATATTAATTTCTTACTCAATATATCTGCCCCTGTAATGCATGTGGAATTGCACCAGATGATAGCAGGTTCCATTTTTCACTCCTCCTAGAATCCAGACAGCTTGGCAAGAGTGAGCTGGATTTTCATTCCTCTTGGGGAATCAAAAGATCCTAACTGGAAAAAACCTTCCACTTTATGAACATATATAAACACATAATACATAAAGGTAGAAACAGAGATTACTAGATTAGCAGTAGATTTTTGGTAGTGGAGGGTGTGCTTCAGCTTTCAGAATTTACTATAGCTGATAACTTTGGAAAGGAGTAGCAGCTACCAAGTTAAAAAAACACTCTTTTAAATTCATCCTCTTAGACCAAGTGACAGAACAAGGAAGTATCAAATGTACCACACAATGACATTTTACAAAACACTTTTCAGAAGAAAACCCTGTTTAAGAGACAAAAGTGACAGGTCATATTCCATTTATGTATCTGTCATCACTAAGCATGCTTATTATCTGCAATTGTTCTTTGATTAC
This sequence comes from Falco naumanni, assembly GCF_017639655.2. Taxonomy (NCBI): domain Eukaryota; kingdom Metazoa; phylum Chordata; class Aves; order Falconiformes; family Falconidae; genus Falco; species Falco naumanni. The sequence goes on along the minus strand of NC_054066.1, from coordinate 10,552,999 downwards.
CAGCATCTAACCGAAATAAACTTAACCAGAAACGTTTTGAAAAGACGCAGAGGAAATATGAATGATAACTTCAAAATGGATGGGTGGGTGGAGGAAGGGAGGCTTACTGACTTTCTTACTGAAGAGACTCAGAAAATATGACAAGCTCCATCTGAACGATCTCTCACCTTTTCCTAATGTGATTATTCCTCTTATTGTTTTCCAGTGACTCTTCTTCACAGGACAAACAGAGCTTCCTCTGTCTCCAATTGTATTCTTGGCTTTTTCAAGATCCTGTTGAAATAAATCCAAAGGGAAATGCAAGGGTATTTTTATTTTAATCCTATTTTAATAATACAGTGATAATGAATACTAAAATACCTCTTTATTAAGTTGGTTCTCAATTTGTTTTACAGAGTCAGCAAGATATTGAGGTGAGGAACAAAACTCATTTCTTTCCTTGTATGAAAATACAGGGTTTTGAGTGACAAGAAAAACAATATGTTCCTTTTTCCCAGTTCTTTCTTCTTCTTCTTCTGTTTGATTGACTATTTCCATTGAAATCTCAATGTTAAAAAAATCCAAGGCTGCTGCACCGATGATTCCTGAAGAGGAAACAAAAGACAAAAGTATTGCCAGGAACAAACTCTTTCCATTTTCCCTTTTAGAGAGCCCAGAGTGGAATTTCACTGTTTCAGAAATCACTTTTCCAAAGGACTTCTGGGAGAAGAAAACAATCTATGTTGTTCCTCCTACCATGAACACGGTAAGAATATGTGCATAGGAGATAAGCTTTAAAGTTACTGTTTCTTTTGCCTTGTCTGATGATAAATGCTTCTTTTCACTAGCAGCAGCTCAGCAGGATATCTGAAGAATGTGTCCAAACAGTCATACACAGCAATAATATGAATTCCCATTAACCCAAAAAGTGCAGGGGTTCTAAAGAAATTCTGCTATAACAATCTATTTCAGTCATTGCAGAATATTTTCTTTTGAAAGGAAGGAATTATCTTTCATGAAGATGCACAATCAGTTCTCTCATTTCTGCTTAGCTATTAGGTGAAATACTGGACAATGACATGAAAAGCTCTGCTTGAAATTCCAAATATTCTGTGCTTCAACAGGAATACGAAATGAGTTTTGACAAAGGGGGTAGTTTTGGTACTTCTAAATTCAGCAGCATCTATGAAAGAAAGGAATATCATCAAGCCTTACAGCTCTTTAACCCTTGCATGAGTACAACCATGGAGATCTCTATAAATGCTAGTAAAAGATTCAATTTTGATCAGGGTTTAGTAGCAGTTTTGCAGATTGCATATACTACAGGCTTATTTATTACAGGATGGATGGATGTCTTCAACTATAATTTGTATTTCACTGTAATTTAAAGAGCATGAGTCACTGAGAATCAATCAACAGACACAATACACACCGTGAACTTTTTCTTCCAGGAAATTCTATAGGAGTTCTATAGCAGGAATGGACAATTATGACCTGGGTTGTCGTATCACAGACTTTGACTGAAGCTACTGGGAGCTAGGAGTAACAGGCAGTAGGGAAATACTGAGGTCAGATGTCTGGTGACTGAACTCTACCAGGCTTCAATTCCACGGCCAGTCCTCATCTGAAAACAGATTCTGAAACCTGAGCAAAGTCTAACTGCAGATGTATGATTACTCTGTATATGTACTGTACCACCAGCTCATCTGTACTCTGCATTCCATCTGATTACCTGGCACAATATGGCACAGACCTCTTCTGTCTGAATAGTAATGTAAATGCATTGACCCGTCTTCATTCTTCTCTACTCGAAAAGATGGTGCATTCATCTCCTGAGGAAAAACAAGCAAAACCAAAACCTCAGTATCTTTTTCTGATAAAGAATTCTGGTGAACTCCACTTGTACAAAAGCATCCCACGTCTTAATAAAAGAAGCAGTAATATGAATAAGCTGAAAAACAGAAAATTAAATATGCTCACCTGTGAAGGAAAATCTGCTATGCATTAGAGCCAATGTACTAAATAATATCTAATATTGAGGTCTACTCAGAAAAAAAGTTATTTTAAAAAATTGTCTTAACATTTTGGAGTAATCTGTTTCAGAACATAGGAGAGCCTGTTATGGCATGGCATCTTTCTTCATTATTCATTCATACCTTCTGCTGCCAACTCTGGCAGAGTCCGCCCATATCTGCTCAGTACTCGAACTTGCCTGGTAGGAAAGGGAGAGGTAGCTGTGCAATGCGTCCAGGTTCTCTATGAACTCATAGAGATTCCCACCCAGTGTCCTCAGCATGTGGTCATAGCCTGAGCGTTTACAGAACTCAAAGAAATACTCTCCAAACTCTCTCAGAACCGCGTCAGCGGGAACACCTGGCAAAATAAAGATACTTTAAGGAATAAGAAAGGGTTGGAAGTTCTTGAAATGCTGTCAGGTGGTTTAAGAGTAAATGCAGATCTGCAACATAGGGAGGGCATTGCAAAGAACACAGAAGACTAAAACATGAGCTGCAGTCTCAGGCTTGACCCATGATGGTGTATTTTTTGAGGCACGGTGACACATACCTAATATTTTGCAGGCTTTGTCAATGAGCTGCATTGTGATCTCATCTTTGTAAACCTCAAAAGTCAAGAAAGAATCCTGGACTCCAGCCTGCAGCCTGCAACAGAGAAGGCAATATTCTCGTCTCAGCAGTGCTCTAAATATGACGTGCTTGGGTGACCCTACTGGCATTCATTAAGCACTGTTTGCTACTAACCCACTCCTCAGCCTCCTTCAGGCGTTACACTGGAACGCACTACTTCCCCTGATGGTTTGAGAGTGTTGCTTTGACATGGCTGACTGGTGGTGTCCACCTCTCCGTTTCTGCTGTTTCACCTTACGTATTACAGTGAACTCTTCCAAGGATTAGGGCATCATGATGCGGTGTGCTAGAGCAAGTGGAGCCGCAGTTTGTTTTCTGGTCTGCTGGCTTGTCATTCAACGTGGCCAAAATATCAAGTGTTTGGGTCTCCACAGACCTGACCAAAAACTTGGTGGATTTTGGTGTTTGTTTTTTTTTATATTGGCTTCAGTGGCTATGACAGGTCTGTATCTAAGTATCATTTATATATCTTTATATCTTGGAAAGTACTATGTAGCTTACAAAGACAAGACAAAAGCAGAGAAGATAATGTATTTAGCCGCTTTCCTAAAAGCACTGGAATCAAACTGACTTGATATCAGGGATGTCATCTTTTCAGTGTAATTACTTCTTGATATTGTCACAGTGAGCTGGTGACTCCATTGCACAATTGTCTATAAGACTAAATGTCACCCTTAATTATCTGATATAACAAATTAATTGGGACAAATTAGTATCAGAGTATGATGTGTTACAAGGTAAGAAACTCTTGCTTTTGCCCTGCTAGTTACTTCTGATAATTACTTGAGATACACATTGGCTGCCATTTGCCGCTGAGAAATTACAGTCCTCCGCTGCTAAATTCCGGACCATTTTCTTTCAATACACAACATTTATTGGGAACATATTACCTTAATCTTTCCCACGTTTCTTCACCATACTTTTCAACCACCAAAGACTTCAGGCATGTATTTATAAATCCATACTGCAAAAGCAAATACACCAACATGGAAAAGCCATACTGATTTTCAAAATGCAGCCCGACCATGCCAGCTTTTTAAGATTCCACCGCTAATGTTATATTGCAAAAGAGAAAGTAATGATGTTTGACAGCCATTATGTCTTTCAGCGAACAGTGCAGCGTGTCGTGTCTCGCAGCGTTTCAGGAGCACTCAGCGGAGCAGCCAAACGCTCACCCCCGCCGGGCGGAGCGGGGGCAGCGGGGCCGGGGGTCGGCAGTGGGGCCGGGGGGAGCAGAGGGGCCGGGGTGCAACAGGGCCAGGGGGGAGCAGCGGGGCCGGGGTGCAACCGGGGGGGGGGGGGGGGGGGGGGAGGGGGCAGCGGGGGCCAGGGGGGGAGCAGCGGGGCCGGGGGGAGCAGAGGGGCCGGGGTGCAACGGTAGGGGGGGGGGGGGGGGCAGCGGGGCCGGGGGGAGCAGTGGGGCGGGTCCCAGCGGCTGGCGCGGCGGCAGCACCGGCAGGTAAGTTGGGATGTGCCGTGACTCTCATGTTTTGCGGTAGCACGGGCAAACCCTGCCCTCCAGGTGGGTGGGGGGGTGGGGGGGTGTTAGGGGGATAACCCTCAGCAGCACTACCACGGCGGCAGCAGCCGGAGGGCGGTGCGGCCCCGACCCCCCAGAGCAACGCGGACGCGCAGCACGCCTGGCCCCCGGGGCCGCCGGTCCCCGACAGGCGCCGTCTCTCCCGACTGCCCCCCCCCCCCCCCCGCTGCGCCCCCGGCGGCTGCCCGGCCCCGACCCTGCCGGGCCCGGCCGCCCGGCCCCGGGGGTCCCCGCCGCCCGCCCGCCCGCCGCCCGCTCACCATCCTGCCGCCGCCGCCCCGCCGCGGGCTCCCGCAGCCGCCGCCGGCTCCCGGCGCGCCCGCCCCGCCGCCCCCCCCGCTGCCTGCCCGGGGGGCGGTGGCACGGCCAGGCCCGGCCCCGCTGCGCTCGGCGGGGGACAGCCGGGGGCCGCGGGCAGAGGCGCTGCCGCTGCACGGGGACTGCGGGCCGGCGCGGTTCCCGGTCTCCCTCGGCCGCCCGGCTGGCGGCAGGAAACGCGCGCTGTCGGCGGTAGCTGCCGGTGCGTGCTGCGGGCATCGCCTGCGATGCCGTCACATCAGCTGGCGGCGGGGCACGGCGGGTTCCCGATCCCAGGGCCCCGCTGCCGGAGCCTGCGGGCTCCCGGGGCCACCGGGGCGAGCAGCCCGGAGGGGACAGGAGAGGAGCGTGCCCCTTGCCAAGGCTTTCCCGGAGCCGTGCGCCGCTGCTGCGGGCCTGCGGGCAACAGGCGGCGCAGCCGGGGGCAGGGGGCTGCCGGCTGCCCAGGCTGCGCCCCGGCGGTAGGGGTGTTAGCGGGAATACAGCGATCGGTTCTCGGTGCGATGAATTCGTGGGGTTTAGAGCCCGGCACAGTTATTTCCTAGGTTTGTTTTTGGAATAATTTTTTGTAGGTCACTTTCGGGAGTGACTCCTGAGTGGATGCGGGGGAGAACACTCGCCCTCCCTGGGTAAAGATGAGCTCCCGTCCTCAGTCAGCGAGCAGGCAGGGGCAGCCCCGTGGGTGGCGACAGCCCCGGGCCCCCCCCCCGCCGCCGCTTGGCGCAGGGGCTGCGGGACGGTTCGGGGGACCACGCTGCGCCCACCCCCTGTGCCAGCCGGGCAGGGAGGGTTTTTCTCGGGCCGTAGCAATTCCCAGCCACGCCGCTCGCCCCTGTCCCCAGCCTCCCGGCCCCCACGGGTGCCGTGCGCGTTCGGGGGGCACCGCCACGCCTGGCCCCAGCCCCCCGCCAGCCCCGGCCCCCCGTGTGTCCCCGCAGCCTCTGTGCTCCCCTCAGCCTTTCTGCCCGCAGCCGTTGGTGACTGTCCCGTGATAAACCGGGGTTCTTCTCCAAAGCTGTCCCCTCAGCCCGGGGCGGGAGCCAGGCCCAGGAGAGAGCTAACCGCAGCCCGTGCGCCTGCTGCGCTCCCCGGGGCCGTGCGGCGGCCCAGCTCAGCACAGACGCGCGCAAGCCCCTCTGATTCCTGGGCAATATCAAATATTTATTTCAACATACACCTGCCCGGCCAGGTTAGCCAGCGCTCCAGGCGCCCTGTCTCTCGGCCTGCTGTCCGTACTGCGGCTGTGAGGAGCGCCCGTGCCCGCTGCTGCGCCAGAGGTGGTGCCGAGCCCCCTGCCCCACGGCCCCGTAGAGCCCGCAGACCCCAGACCCACAGACCCATAGAGACCCCAGCCCGCAGACCCATGGAGCCTGCAGCCCCACAGAGCCCCCAGCCCCGCTGAAACCCCAGCCCCGCAGAGCCCCCAGTCCGCAGCCCTGCAAAGCCCGCAGCCCCACAGACCGCTAGCCCGCAGCCCCATAGAGCCCCCAGCCCCCTGCCCCGCAGCCCCATAGAGCCCGCAGACCGCAGCCCCCAGCCCCGCAGCCCCATAGAGCCCCCAGCCCAGCAACCCCGCAGCCCCACAACCCCCCCGCCCCATAGAGCCCCCAGCCCCCTGCCCCGCAGCCCCCCAGCCGCAGCCCCGCCGACCGGCGGCCCCTAGGGGGGGCCTCTCCCCGCCGGAGCCGGGTCCCGCCGCCCCGCCGGGTCCCGCCGCCCCCCCCCCCGCCCCGCCGGCCGCGGCCGCGCTGCGTTGCGCGCAGGTGTGCGGCGCCCCCCAGGAGGGGTGAGGGCACCCTCCTTCGAGGTGCCTTAAAAATAGCCTGTCACTTGCAGAGCCGGGCTCGCTGCTTTCCGCAGCCTGCAGAGTAACTAAAAATAATCGGCTTCGGAGTTCATGGCTGTCAGTGCCGTCACCACAAACGTAACTCGCTGTGAGGTTACAGGGGGAGTTGTGTGCAAATTTTACCGCATTACTCTGCTGTTGATATTAATGCAAACAACTTGACACTAGAAATGACAAGAAAATAAAGCTAAAGGAAGTGGAAGCGGAATAAACACAGCATCATCTCAGAATTGTGAGGGTTTGTTTATTGCCTTCAATTTATAAATTAATTTTTATTATATAATTTTCAGGTTTATAAAACCTGGATCACTGGAGGGATCAGCAAATCAAATAAGTACTTTAAATAAAGTAAGCATCCTCTCTTCTAGTACTTGATTACCTTTTCTTTCTTGTTGTATGCGTGACACCTAAATAAGCAACCCAATGATTTTTAGTAACAAAGATGAGCAACTATCTAAAAGGCTTGGAGACGCAATTCAGATAAACTGTCCAAAATTCAAATTAATGCCTGTATACTAAATCTATATTGCACAAGGTAATTCATACTGGAACTGAATTTATCATTATTGCTTTAGCCCTTCTTTGGTTAGTGACTTAATCCTACTATTTTTTCAGGTCTTTTTGTTGTTATGAGAGAAAAATCGAACACAGAATCTTCAGGTCTGGATTGTTTGTGTGCAGGTCGTTGGGCTGCTCACCCTTCACAGTCCCTGGCCCATGATGTGCCCTCGGACACCTCTGTCATCTCTAGCTGGATAACAGAAGCCTTCCAAGTAAGAGAAAACAAAAGAAAAATTTATAACACACTTCTGCTGTGACTCTTTTTAAAATGTCTTTATTTCTTTGGCACAATGTAATCAGTGCTTCCTAGAATTTTGAGATCAGCAGCTATTCCTTTAATCAAAGACAGAACACCCTACCCTACACATTTCTGTATCTCAGCCCACTCTGTGTAAATGAAGACAACAATACTCCCCTTCCCAATCTGTTGCTGTGCTCCAGCGACGGTGTTTATGGTCTCTCTTGGCACAGCGTATTCCAGTCCCACAGTCTACACTGGACCCCACTGCAATGGTCTGGCACTGACACAAATTGCCACCTGCTGCAGGGGCAGCAGAGCAGGTGTATTTGGGTATGTAAAGGAGAGGATGGAGCAGGATGTCTTTAGTTTCAGCTGGTTTCTTTCTTCCCAGAACTCGTAGGGTGGATGGGGTAAGTTCAGACAGAACCGCGCATTGGTGTTCTCCTGGGCTCTATTCTGTGAGGCTGAGTCTCACCGTGAGGGCACAGGATACCTTCAGTTGAAGTATGTCTGAAAAGTCCTCTGTGGGCTTCACCTGTGCCCAGCCTACCCTTCCTCCCACAACCAGCTCGGTGTCCAGTGCTGAGGGTGGGGTACGCTACTCATCAAGTGCATCGGTCCCTTATAAATTGCTAAAAGTGATGTGTCTGGAGGCCAACCAGCAGCCTAAGGACTGTGCCGCAAATCCTGTAAAATTCTGCAACCTTGCCAGCAGTTTGCAAGCAAGTGTGTCTTATATTTCTTCCACCTTTGTGGCAAAAGACCCATTAATTTGGAAGGGGGGTGCTGTGGCCTTGCAAAAAAGATACTCATCCGTACCTGACAAAAATAATCACATCAAGAGCCAATTTCCCCTGGCCTTTTGTTGTGCTCATACCCAGCTAGCACTAAACAGCATCCTTGAGCTCTGTGCAGCTCAGCAAAATAAATGGGCTAGCTGCAAAAACTGTAGATGCTGTTTTTTTTCAATTAGATGAGAAGTGGAAAATATGCAGTAGAGCGATTTATAACTTCTGGTTTATAGCCTTGGAGAATGCAGCCATAGACTTTCATAATTTGTATATGCAAAGACATCCTCCTTTTTTCTTCTTTTTCTTTCTGTTGCGTGATTATTAGCAACAAAGCAAAGCCATATGTTAGTTGCCATGGTGGAGGGGCTGCCTCCATAACCGTCTGAGCAGAGCACATTCTAAACATTGCAGTCTGGAGTCCAAAATACCACAGCAGTAACAGAATCCGTTCTCCAAGTGGTTGCTAGCACTCTCTCCTGCTGAAGACCCCTAGGACGCAGTGCTTTTCAGCATACTTCCTTCAAACACAGCCCCACATCCGTTGTTCAGATATCATGTGTTCACATTTGTCTTGAATTAGCCTGCAGTGACTTTTTAGTGACTCGAAGAGAAAAAGCATCTGTCCTTCTACCAGTGGGAACCAAAAAGGAAGTTTTATATATATGTATTGGTAGGCTTCCAGTACTTCACGCTACCAAACCATGAGGACAGCTGATGTAGAGTCTAGATTGGGAATAAAAATAAACACAGAAGATGTGCTGCCCTGCATAGTTTGGATGGCTCCAATTTTTGCAATATATACTTAAAACCCCCAACAGTTATATTTGAATTCTTATTAAAGACCCTGGGCAAAATTAAAATGTTGTTAATGTAGACCAACTCAACAGCAGTGAAATTGTACTAGTGCAGCCTTCTACCCTCAGGAAAGTTTTCAGAACCCCAGCTCCTCTGGTCATCTGTTAAGCTGAGCTGGAGATGGGAGGCTGGGTCAATAGGATTTCAATTGGCTTTGCAAAACTGTCGGGAAAAGTTACTGGCTTGGGTCCAAAACCTTTTCATAAGTGCACTTTACGGCACTGATGGGGAGGGAATTGAGGAAATGAGCGATTTGCTCTGAGAATTGGATGGGCTTTAGCTTTGTTCCCTCTCTTCTGGCTTTCCACAGGTGCTGCCATGGAGTTCCTCAGTCCCTCTGCCCTGGCGCTTTCCCTCCCGGGCACTCATCTCCTCTGAGCTGGGGAAGTCAGGGCTGCATCCATGAAAACGTGTGTCATGCAGAGGAGAAACAGGCCCTGTGGGTGCATCTGGTGCGTGAAAATTTCTGGTTAAAGTCTGCACGTTCCTGTGGTATTTTCTTCAGCTTGCCTCTGGTGTCACTACTGACATTCAAGAGCTAGCATCCAGTATCTGTTTTCTAAGTAGAAAATAGCTCATTACTTGTATTTTTGCTTCTGATTGCTAGTTAATGAAATTTGTTCAAGCTTTAACATCACTGCAACAAGCTACAAAGAATCATTTGTCTTGATTGCCTGGGCCAGGCTCGCTTCTGCTGCAGCTCACAGACGGCACAGTTATCCAGGAGACTGGAAGAATGCAGTCAAGGATAATGCAAAAATGGGTAAAAGTCAAGGCTCATCCATCTTTGGCGCTGTACTATTACATCTGCATTGTATTCCGAGCCACATAGCTCAAATGTATTAGCATATGGAGCTGTTTGGTTGCTTCTGGTGTCTTGTTCCTTTGGAAAAGCAACTACAGATTTCAAAGTCCTTGCGTCAAATGAAGAAATAGCGTAACAGCAGCTCATGCAGGCTGCGCTGTTAAACAAGGGGTCTGTGGTATATTTCTCTTCCATCCCACCAGCAGCCCTTCCCGGCGCTTTGAAAAGAGGGCCTTTCAGGTACTACTCCTGTCACCTAGCATCTGTTGTGTAACCCAAAAAACTCCAAGGGCCCACCCAGTTCAAGAACCCAAAGCAATTTAGCGGCACATCCCAAATATTGTCAAACCAATGAGCGGTAAATGATGGCACTAGCTTTATTTGGCTTTAATATTGTGACAAATCGCTGCTTTACTTTTGGAAATAAAAATCCAGCTACCCTCCATTGTGGCCCATTAAATATTTGGGTTTCTGTTCTTAAGGGGTGGAGTCAGGTTTCCTGTGGCTGCATGTCTTAATTAGACCTGTAACTGTTAAATTCCAAATCTAATTGAATACGCTGATGGTTTTACTTTCCTCTTGCCTGAGTTCTGCCCCAGCCTCTGTCACATCCAGCCTTGTTCAAATCAAACAGCTTTCTTCTAGGGAGCTTTCTGCTTGGCTACCTTTTCCCACCAAACCACTTCCCACAGATGCTTTCTTGGTGCTTTAAATGTAACAATCAGCTTCCCTGCTGCTTTTACTCCCCTGAGTAATATTTTGCAATAGTATTAATTACACAGCATGCTTAGATTTCTCATACCATTATTAACACATACATGTTTATCTTTCCTCGTTTGAACTGAATCTGTGAGCTATATGCCATGTGGCATCTTTGGGTGGAAAATACCTGGATTCATTCTGTGCAAAGATGACGTTCAACATCCTTTGTCGTTCATAGGGACAAACTGTTCTACAGCCTTAGGGGAGGGGCACAAGCCCAGCATGGTCTCAGTTTTCAGAGCACTGCAGCTCCCGTGATCCGCAAGAAGGACTGGACCTGAGCTTTGACAGTGATGCACTTTGGGAAAAGGAGGAGGTATACAAAATTATTTCCCTTGCTTAAGCAAGAGAAGTAAAGTTTGTAAATAATTAGGGAGTGCTAAATAGGGAGTAGTAAACTGTCTTGGAAAATCTAGGTGGAAAACTGTGATGGTGATACGAGAGAGGTCCACAGGGCTGACAGAAGTGGCTAAGGAGCTTCTTCTTTGAAACTTTGGAGATTTGTCTAGTAGAAGGGGTATTAACCAGGAGTTTTTAAATGTCCAAGCAAGGATGGCTAACAAGGAAATTTAAATTCTTGTGAAGTGGAAGGAAAAGGAAGACTGAAATAATGAAGTGCTTGCCTCCGTGCCCAGTGTGTGCCTGTGGGTCTTTAAAGGAACAGTGGGATAAAGGCTCCTATTCCTCCTGCAGAGGGAGAAATGCCATGATCAGGAGCGAGCAAGGCAATAGGTGCTGGCTGGTTGAAGCTTTATTTTTTGTAATGGGCTCTGCAAGGGGTAAGGGCTTAACTGGAGAATCACAGTGACTCGCCTGTCTGTGGTAGGGTGAGCTGGTGGGATAAGAAACTCAGATACAGACTAGCTGATAGCAAGTAGTAAGAGGTAGCTGAAGGTAGCCTTGTGTTTTCTGCATCTCCACCTACAACTGTAATCTCCTTTATGATCTCTCCTTTCGAAACTGTAGGTGTTGGTGATGACCTAACTAGCACCTGACTCGCCAGCCATCTGTCCTTGGAGGGCTGGGTACGGATGAGGGCAGCTGCATCGTGTGATGGGGGAGTGGCTGCCACCCTGGCAAATCCCTTCAGAGAACCACCCAAAAATCTCCATAATTGTCCTTTCACCCTTACACCACCCCCTCCATCCAGTCAATGATGAACAGACTTGAAAGGCATGGTCTGTTGAGATGGTGTGTAGAGCAGAGAAGGGCTAAGCTCTACACTATCGAGAAAACCAGAGAAATGATCACTTTGATGCACTTTTTTATGTTTATTGTGTATTCTATCTCCCCTGTGTATCTCTGTATAATGAATTTATATCATAATGCAGGAAGGTCCTTCCCCCCCAGATCAGAACAATATAGCCAAACCAACTAGCATTAGCTCAGGCTGGCTACTGAAAATGCACTGCACCTTTTTTCCCCTCTGTATAATGTACCATGGCTGTCCAATAGCTTTCACAGGTTAATTTGGGGACAGTAACAGTCTTTGTTCTGGTTTTGGATTTGTGCTTCGTTTCACACTGATATGACTACTGGATATAATACAGCTGAGCTTTTGAGGTTTTCAATATTAAATGTAGAGCTACATATGTTTGAGATCTCCAGCAATTCCTGTTGAGATTGGTTTTTCCTCCGATAATTTGTTTTGCCAGATCCAGTGTCTTCCATTCTTGACATGGACCATCTTGGTTTCATCAAAGCTGGTTCTAGATAGCGTGTCTTTGGGTGAGGCTAGGGAATAAACATCTCTCTTATTTTAAGATGAGTTATTTTGTTGAAAGGCTATTTTGTTTAGAATAAGAATGTGTATCTGTGCCCCTCTCTAGTTCACCTGAACTAGTTCTGCCCAGCTGGATGAAGCAGTTTAGTTGTAGCTACAAAGAACTTGATGAAGACTGTAGAAGCAGCCCCAGAAGCAGGATAAATAGCTTGAGCTCAGCTCTAGGCCACTAGTAGGATCAGAACTGGCCAGTTAGTGCGAGCGTGTCCCATGCTCCAGTGTAGATTTCTCATACGCTTGGAAACTGGCATTGTCCTCACGATGGACGTAGCAGAAAGCTGCCCAAATCAGGACATGTCATCGACCTTTTAAGCAAATGTTTGCAACTGCAGCTAACCCGTTACTGCTGTGTGTGTGCACCAGCTTTGCTCCTTTTTTTTCCTGACCAGTACTGCTGCATTCACTGCTGAAAGCAAGGGAAATCCAAGTCTTGGTCTTTGATGGAGAGCGGGAGCAAGAGCTAGGGTGGGACATGGCTTTGGAATTAGCGAAGTGGGATGATGTGTAAAACATGTAAAACAGGAGTGGTACTGTAATATGAATTACAGCTCAGAGATGCAATGCTAACTTTGGATGCATGGAATAACACGGAGATAGCAAACACTGTATTTTGTTTGTGTAGCCAGCGAGCACACTGTAATTTGTTTGCGTGAATGTAACAGTTTCAAAGTGTGCAGGATCACCTTGCTGTTTGAGTCATTTGTCTTTGCTGCATGCACAGCAGTGCCTACAGCCCCTCAAGGAGCGTGCTGTGGCTTCGCTCACTTCCTTTGTTGCTGCTTGGTTAGTTTCCCCCTTTCTCTTTTCCCTTCTTTTTCCTACCCTGACAGAATGGCTTTCTGGGAAGGGGAAAGCACTGCAATGCAAGTAAACCGGCTCCAAATGAACCTTGACTGGGAAAATCTGTGCCACACAGCACAGCCATCACAGTGTGCAGTATGTATCAGCTGCTAGAAAAGACTGCCAGGCTGGTGAGGAGCCTGAAGGACCAGGCATCCTCACAATCCTTTGCCAGTAGCAGTGTTTGGGAGAAATAGATGGAAACTAAGTTGTGAATTAGTTTTAAAATGTTGATTTATTTTTGCTTGATGGGCCTGTACACTGTATAAAGTAAACATCAGTTACCAGAGTATGCCATAGCAGCTCTCCAAAGCCTCACACAAGTTATACTTGTAACGCAGGTGAATGGTGGTATCCACATTTTCCTAAGGGAAAACAGAAAAGCAGTGCAACACGCACTAGGGTAGAAGGGAGATGATCCAGCATGTAACTCCAGAGCTGCTGGCCATCAGAGCTATACTCTGGACTTTCTTTTGTTAGCTGAAACAAGCAAGTACAAATGTAAAACTGGAGAGATGTGAGTTTCTAACTGAGAAGCACAACCACCAAGCAGCTAATTGGGAGGAGGCTAGCTCCAACTTGTCCAGCTGTTCTGTCCCAGCAGCTTGCCTGATGGTGTAATACATTAAAAACAACAGTAATCCTGCTGTCCGGTAACGTGTATAGGCTAGTTACTATAATCTTAACTACAGCTGAAAGCAGCGACACAGGAAGGAATATCACAGGTAACGCCAACCCAAATCTATAGCAATAAGCCCTCCAAAGGATTGACCATGGAGATGACAGACTCTAAGTTACGTTGGCTTCCACTGCTGAGCAGATTTCTGCTGCCCCGGAGCCAACAGCTTCATTCCCCGTTTTGCCCTGTGGAAACATCCACTTCCATGCAGTTTTGTGTATGGAACTTGCTGGGCCTTCTAGGGCAACACATCTTCTCTCACCTCACCTCTGAGTATGAGCATTAAAGAGAAGGTATCATTGCCTGCTTCCACACCTAAAGTGAGAGAATTTGTAATCGAGTAAGAAATATTAGACTACCTTTTGAGGCTGTTTTTCTAACGTAGGCTAACATCCTCAGCTAATATGCCTTGCTTCCCATGCTCTGGGGAAAAGAGATGGGAACAACGATGGACTATTCTGATGCCAAAACAGCACCTGGCCCTGAGCAGCAAGGTTACTGCTGCCATGCAGGCTGCCTGGGCTTTGGGCTCTTCTGACAAGCACTGCTTATGGCATAAGCATCTGAAAATCTGTCCCATGTTCAGGATCATTCCTGTGACCCCTGCATCTTCTTGTGCACTGCAAATATTTCCTTGCACAGTGCTTAAACAAAGGGAAAATGAAGCAGAGCTGTTTGAACAGCCATTCAGAACCACAGCACTTTGCGGTCAAAGCAATCCTAAAGAATCTTTCAAATCCATGCATGCCACCAAAATATAATTAAGATGCAGGATTACTCAATAGAGCTCTTGATTCATAGGACTAGGACTGATGAGCACCAGGAAAGTAATAGATTTTATTGGGTAATCTGTGTGTTTGGACGCACAATCCTTTAAGCCAAGTCATTCTCGTAGGCCTGGGAAATCCTTGAATGACAATTTCTGCCATTGCCACAGAGAACACAGAGCAAAATCCTCTGCATTCCGCCCATCTTGTAATACCAAAATACAAAAACCTGTGAGTAAAAATCCTGCTCTAATGGTTAAATTCCTGCCAACCTAAAGAAAATGTCTTTTTTTTTCCTTTATGGCTGCAGAAATGGGACCCTGGCTGAAGCTCCCATCAGCAATGAGACTGATCAAGCACTGCATGCATCTGACAGCCAGCTTGGCACTGCCTCGCCACACGCAGCAGCTGGGCTCCAGTGGTTTTAGTATGCAAGTAGGTCTGAAAAACATATTAATTTTTAATTAAATGTTTAAATATCAAGTTTAGAAGGTCTCCTTAAGGCGTGTGTCAGTAATATGTGTGCTACTATGATTAAGGAGGTAGGTCTTAAGCTATGCACTGTTGGTAAGCAAACTAAAACTCTCTATTGAGAATAAAAAAATGTATATATACATGTGTAGATGTGTGTGTGTGTATATATATGTATATTTTTAAAGAAAGACATCTGGCACAAGTAATGTCTTTGCAGTAGTGAGAGCCTCCTGCCTTGCTCCAGTTTGCATTCGCTGCTGTGGCAGTTTCAAAGACCTTGATGGCCGGGGCAGCGGCACACAGCAGGAGGAAGTCACAGATGTTGGTGCAAAGAGTTTCGATCGGAAGGGAAAATCCTAAAAATAATGTCATAAGCTAATGCTGATACGCATGGAAAGAGCTCAGCAGTTACATAAAGGATTGGTTGGTCTGGTGTAGACTTCTATGCAGGGAAGGCTGGCTGGGATATTTTTTAATTTTTTTTTTTTTTGGTGTCAAATATCTAGGAAAGAGGGGAGAAGTAGAAGACATGAAGAGTGAGACAGAGCGTGTTAATGGTTTGAGCTGTGCAGAGATATGACTAGAAAATTAATCTTCCCTATGGGAAGAATTGTATCTATTTCACCACAGGGTTTTTTTCAGCTATTTAGCCCTCTTCAGGCTGTACTGGCTTCCTAGTGAGTGTTTTAAGAGTCTGGCAGAAGGTATGCAGAGCCAGACTTTGATGCTCCTCTCTTCTTTCTGGATGCTTTCCTGCAAATACTGAAAAGCAACTCTGGAATATCATAGAATTTCTTCTCATAGGCATCTATACATATTTCCTTGTTAGTAAGCACCATATGTCACTCTTTAAACAGCCCAGTACTGTATTTACTGAGACCTGAGTGTATGTGGTAACACCACAGCTCCTGTATATGATGTACCAGCTATACATTACACACAACTTCAATAAACAAGTCACTTTTAATCATTTCTCCCCCATTCAGAAATGCATTTATATATGTGTTCTCCTGCCCACGGTGAAGAAGTGTTTGAAATATGTTATTAAGGGTAACAGATGTATTTGAATAAGGGCTTTTTTTTTATGTCTGACTGTTCATTGGGATAAGTCTTTGAAGTCAGGGCAATTCCAAAATGGAAAGCAGCATTAAATAAAAAATAATGATAAAAAAAACCCCAAAACCAAAACCATGCCACTCTCCCTGAGTGAAAATCTACAAGGACATTAATCACCCTTTTAACTAATTGGAAAATTCTTTAGACACGTTTCTGCTATGGCAACTGGGCCAGAATTAGGCTGATTGATGGGGCTTGTGAAATCATCTTTAGGACTTTCCACTTTGATCAAAAATATTCCCAACTAATAGTCCAGCTGGCCTGGAGACAGAGCGAGGGATGTCTTCATAGATCCTTGGGATGTGTTAAAAAATGCAGTCTTTCTTTTAGCAATGTAAGTATATGTAACTCTTTGGTACTTTTCCAGCCACTCACTTAAACTTGACTATGTATTGAGTGCTAGGTGTGAAAGAAATATACATGTCTTTAAAAGCTAACAAGAAAAGGATTTTTGTTTGTTTAATTTAGAAACTGGCGTTCTGCCTCGGGCTTTTTCTAGTTGCTAATAGCAGGCAAATTCAATCTCTTGCTAGGTCCTGAGAACAACTAGAGGCCCTGAGTACACAAGAGGACAGGATTTACACCTTTCCATTTGGCTGACTCTGCCTAATTTGGCAGAAGAAAAATCGTTGGCATTCCTGCTTTTAAGAAATCCGCAGACTCAATGAGGTTTGCTGAACTGTTGCCTGATGTCTAGGCGTTGCTAAACTGTGATAGCATTTTGACAATGAAATGGCTAAATTAGCACAAGCATTGCTCCTGTAATTTTTAAGACATCTTGGGACTATCCCAGAATTTACTTGTTTTTATTTTCCTGAACAATCCGGTACTAGAGACAAGGTTTGAAGTTAACATTCATCCCGCATCTCTTTCATTAATGCACACATTTGTTAAATTCTTGTTCTGCTAAGATGCCTGCTTGATTTGAAAATAAGATAAAATTGGAAATCTTTGAGGAGAATTCTTGAAGGTCTTTAGCTAAGGTGAATGCAAATCCCTTGCAATTAATTAAGAGCCTTCTTAGGGACAGGCAGATTGATGGCAAGGTCACAAAAGCACACTGCCTTTTTGGGGGAACTCTGGTGCCTAGTTCAAAGATTGTGTTTTAGAAAATGGAAAAGAAAAAAAAAAAGGAAAACCTGCTCAGTACCTGTGTTTGGCTGGAAAGCACTCGGTGCCTGGATCTGGCACTGGACATGCTAAAAACGGCTCAGGAGGTCTGAGACCTGGCTGCCAGGCTTGTAGGTCAGCTTGGGCTTGGTCGGACCCTCTAGAGAGCAGAGAGAGCAGCAGACAAAGCCAGGCACTGGCATACCTTGGCCTTGCCCCGCCGATGGCTGCTGCTGCTGGGTGCATTTTGCAGAGGGCTGCGGGAGGGTGGTGGTGGCCCTTCCTCTGCTAACCTGCTGCTGAGAGGCAGGGGAGCTGGACCCCTCTGCCCAGGGGCTACCAGCCCCCCTTGACCCCACCGGGAGGACTCAAGGCTCCAGGGGGAGAGGGGCGTCTGGAGAGAAAGCCCTGCTGCCTCCCAGTGCATCGGTGACCTGGGTGCCAGCATCCCGGTGGTACCCTGACAGCCCTCCCTGGAGGGGACTGGCCCTGCCACTGCACCTCTTGAACTTGGAGGAAATATTTGCCCAGTGACTCAAGGAACAGGGGCTGGAGCCTCTGCAATCACCGCTGTTTTTTCACAGGCAAATAGGAAGTGTTGCTAATATATGTGTGTACATACAGTTGTCCTGCACATCGGAGTCGTCAGAAATACCCCTCACAATGGCCTTTCAAGTAAAATTGAAGGAAATGGTAGGTAATATTGACCAAAAAATGAAACTGTATCATTTTGAAAATTGTCAAATACTGTGATTGGTTTGTATTTTCACCTCCTTTTTAATTTTTATACTACAGTTCTGAAACCAACAGAAAGTAATAAAGCATATAACTAAATCCATATTATTGGTTGAAAAAGGTTTCTGATGATAGCATGTTCCTGTCCCTAGGTGTTATAATTTCTCAATTAGAAGAACCAGAAAAGTAGGTGGGGGAGATTATACTTCAGCAATTTGCAGGATTTTTTTTATTCCTCCACTCCCACCTAGACATTTCAGGATCCCATTGAACTAAGAAGAAAATATATTCCAGAAACAATTCTTATTGCCTGTCTTAAATTTACTACTAATATTTTCTCTCCATACTGAAACAGAAGTGTTTTACAGATTCAGATTTTCTTTACAGTGGTATCAAACTTGCTGTTTGCTCAAATTAAGGAACATCATGGATATGTGCAATAAAATATTATTTAAGAGTGCTCATTTGCAACGTAGGTCATTTGCATCTTTCAATGAATTTCAGCTTAGCTCATTTGAATAATATTGTTTGGCTTATGCTATATGGGAAGAATCTGCAGACTTTCCAACACCATTTTAAATCAAATTAGTGATTTCAGTAATGACATGAATAAAACATCCCCTAGCCAGGTAGCTGGAGCCAAACAAGCCTTGAGATGTGGCCACAAGCAATTTCACTCCCTAGAAAGAATTTGGATCAGCAAGAGACAGTAAGAAATGTGATTGCCAACCTGAGTATCACCTGGAAAAGCTGTTACTGTTTGTTCAAATATATTTTTTTTAATCGGCACCACAGGCTTGTGTGAAGTACGTTTGTAACAATGCACTTTTGTTAATATATGCTGCATTTATATTAGGAAGATTTTGCCATACATCTGATACACCTATCCTGGGAGAATGGTCTTGTATACAGATTTTTATTCTAGTGTATGTAGCTCTTTATCCATTATGATCTTGGTTTTTTCTGCACTTTGTATTATAATGTCTTGAGAAACTATAGCCATTTCACGGGAGTGGGTCTGTGCTACCCAGTATTAACATACCATGCCCCTCTTACCAGGACATTATTTATTTAGGTATTTCCTGAAGGTAAAACAAGTAACTTATTGGCATCAAAAGCTTATCCTTACCTTGCATCCATGTCATGACAGTTCAAAAAGCCAGGCTCACATGTGGACCTCATTTACCCAGCCCACTGGACTCTGCATGAAAGACACATGCATACATAGGTGGTCTCATGCATGTTCACAGCAGGTTCAAGTTATTTAGCATGTGATTTTTTTTTTTCTTATTTGCTTTAGGCCTCCCTTCAGACTGAAAGTCCAAGAACCATAATCACATTCCTGAAAACACACCTTCCTTCATGCCACACCTTCCCCATAACCTGCCTTATCTACAATTTGCGAGCTGTTTTGTAGAAGAGTGTCTATTTTTTTGTGCTTGTCTAGTGACGGATGTGAGTACTGTTTGTTGGCCCTTAGATAACAGTGTAGTAAAGGTAACAGCAATAACCTTACAGTTTAAAGAAGCATCTTGTCTGAATTTATTGTCATTGTATAAAATTTGTTAAAAGATCACTTTTTGCACTGAACTCCAGCTTGTGAGTTGAAAGCTGTTTAATGGCTGAAGGACAGTTGTGTTTTTCATGGATGTTTCACATTTTTTACGACGGTTGTCGTGATGTGCTCAACTGCTTGGTGGTCATGTGCCATTACCATTTCACAAACACCTTTTGACTACTGAAAGTCTTGCTCTGTCTACCTCCAGGAGTTACCACTGGCACAACTCTGCCAAAAAGGTGTATCCAGGGGAATAAATGCAGCTAGTTTGCTTCAGGCCAGTTCTGCTGGGTAAGTTCAACCAGCTGACAAAAGCAGGCTTGCACGAACCAGCATGCTTTGTCTTGGGCAGATAGGAAAACAGCAGCACAATTCCAATTTATGGAGCTATGGGAAGAGGCAGGATTTCTGGGAATGCCCATTCCAGATGCCTGGCATCTTTAGCCTGCAGAGCCACGTCTGGAAGAGGATGTTTACTGGCAGCCTCTAAAATAATGACTGTTTTCTGAGGCTACAGTCACGCGGTCATTGTAAAAATGGCTTTGTGGCACTTGAAGACGTCCATTCCCACCATAAAGTGGAAATTACTCTCTTCCTGGTACAGCTCAGATGTCAGAATAAATCAGCTGGGCACTCCTCACGTATTACAGCAGAAGGGCAGCAGGTTAGTAAGTGCCAGTAGGAGTGATGTGAGTTCCCCCACCTGACTTTCCACTGGAGTTTAAAGACTGATTTTTTTTATACAGTCTTTTATGCTATGCAATAGGGCTGTCTGTACAGCTGCTGTGGAGCAATGACAAACACCTGGATGTCAGTCACACCTTAAACTGGCACAGCTGCTTCTCCAGTAAATACCTGACCAAGACTGAAGATTAGTCACTCTGCTGCACAAGGCTTTCTACGGCAGTGTGAAGGACCTGGAAAATATGCAAACTACAGCCAGCTAGAGACTTCTCCAGTGCATTGTAATTTTTAAAACAATGCATATATTTTAGAAGGAGGAAATTCCCATGTGAGAAACTTAAAGAGTTTTTACCTGAATCTGAAAAGGCCACAAATGTACAGGCATTTTAAGTATGCAAGGTGACCAATTCTCTGTCACTTAGTGAACAGGAAATGTCAAAATAGGTGAGGCATGAAAGTCAGTAACAGCCACAAATAAAGTAATCTCTGGTGAGTATAACTATGAAAACTCTGAAACATGTTTCTCCCTCAACTTTCAAAGCAACTTCCTCCAGTCCCAAAGACACTGAATTGGTACTAAGAAATGAGATCTCCTAAGAATAAAAATTCATCAACCATCTCAGAGCAGACGTTCTCCAGGACCAGCATCGTGAGTGCCACAGCAAAGAAGTGAGTGCTACCAAACACCTACATTACCCACCTGCATCTGCCTATGGTGCCAAGAGCCAAGATGGTTTTACTACTGAAGTGCCTCAGTAAATCTGGAGCTTCTGTTTTGGAAGAAAGTGGTGTTAGCTAGTCCTGACAAAACTCGCCCCATTCGCATTCTGTCTTGGTATTTAGCAAGTTACTGAGCTTCATTTGACAGATTGAATCATGAAGGATCTGTTGCACATGTAGGTAAATAGTTTCAAGGAATAATTACTTTTGGTGTGGCATTGGTTTTGATCTTGCTTCATTTTCCAACCGTTTTGTTGAACTGTCTTTTCCTACTTGATTTAAATGGCAGTACTCTCAGAAACCACTTTCCCACGTGGGTGCTTTATACACCAAGATCAGGTCACCCCTAACCTTTTGGCAGGTGTTTGTACAGTATGATGGTACTGGCGCAACCTTTTAATTTTACTTGGGTTTGTGCACAATATTTTCTTCCATGGTTTGCACCAGAAACTTTTTTCCCTGAAAATTTGCCTTGAGTGTTTTAAAGATGGCTTTTTTAGGCCTTCTTCTGACACATGTACACATTTGTTCATCTCTAAGAGCAGATTGTTGTGATGCAGTAGGAAAAATTTCTGAACCTGAACCATTTGTCTAACCTCACCATTGCAGCTTTCACTGTTGACTGCAACTGCTGTAGCATGATTATTTTTTTTTTGTAATGTGAGCACTGCACAAAAGATTTGCTCCAACCAAATCTCCTGTCACGCTCCTGAAAGCCTGTGAAAACTCCCGACTTGGCAGTGAGGCAGCGGTCTCACAGCTAGAAAATGTGGCTGTAACAAGAAGTCTGCCTTTTCTCAATGCAATAGCATCCCCTGTTCTAGCAGTAGCACTGTAGTGAGGACACAGGCATTTATACAGGTACATTGTACTGCTCTAGTCCTTGTTTGACACAGTTAGGGTGCAAAAGCAGCTGATGGTACAGTAATTACAGCAATTGCTGCCTAAGAGAAGCTGCAGTGCTGGTGAATTACAGGCCATCAGTTTGCTGGTGTATTTTGCAGCCATATTGTGTAAGATGACCGTCAAAGGCATGCATTCGAGATTTGAGTTCGCACTTGAACCCATACTTGACTTAGTCTGTTAAGGACTTCATTATTATTCGATGTGTTATTCCAACAATCTCGAAGTGGGTCAGGTACTGAAAGGGAAGCCGGTGC
Source organism: Falco naumanni (assembly GCF_017639655.2). Classification (NCBI taxonomy): domain Eukaryota; kingdom Metazoa; phylum Chordata; class Aves; order Falconiformes; family Falconidae; genus Falco; species Falco naumanni. The sequence goes on along the minus strand of NC_054066.1, from coordinate 10,531,030 downwards.
TGGTTGGACAGCATTAATGTTGGTTATTATGTGCATTGTCTGGTTAGACCTGTTTTTAAAATGTGCCACTACATGATGCGCTCATTACAGCAACCTCATCATCTCCTGCCAGTCCTCAGCACTCTGCCTGTAAACAGTCCACTCTGAGCCCGCCAGCGCTAGGGGCAGATCTTGTGCAACAAGTGGTGGGGGAGTCTGCTGATGGGATGGAAAGTGATACACAGAGCTCTAAGGGAGAGCATGGGTTAAGCTGTGCCCGTCAGCAAGGGTTTTGTCTGTTGTCAGGTCAGTAATAGAGAACATAGGGTAGAGATAGTACCTCGACACCTCTTTTTCTTCCTGCTTGCAAGATAATTTGAAAGTGCTTCAATCTGTTTTAACTTTGAAACTGTTGAGCTGTTTAGACTGTCATATTTTAGCATTTACTCTGTTTGTGGTGGCATTTAAATACAACAGAAATTAAATTTGAACACAGCCCAGCCAAATGTTCTAAGCAATGAGTTTCCATGAGTGAACAAGCAAATGACTTTATGCTGCCTGTTTTCCTTCTTGCCTTGCCACTCCACAGCCTTTCACTGTACTCACTGGAAAAAAAAAAACAAGCAAAAAAAAAACCCAACCAAAAAACCAACAACCCTGCCCCCTGATTCCGGGTTTTAAAAGAAGAGAACTCACTTTTTCCCACCACAATATGCAAAACTCTTTGGTTTCTTTTTTTCTGCAGTACAGTGAGGTCAAGCCCTGAAATGCTTGCTCCTGTGTTTGCAGTCAAGTATTTAGGTGTTCTGTGGACCAGGATGTGGTCATTCGGTTTCCTGCTGTGATAGAAAAACTTTTTTTTTTCCTTCTTTATGCTTGTGTATTTCAGTGGTGAAATACTACTGAGGATCGCAGGGATGAGGGAATATGTAAGGAAGACCTGAGAATATGTATGTATGATTCCTTCGAAGCGATGCTTACGTTAAAAAAAAACACACACAACTTGGTTCCTGGCTTTGGTGGAGCACAATCAAGCCTTACGAAGGAAAAAGTCACCATTTGAGATAAAGAAATCATATTATCATAGGTATAGAGAGAGAATTTCTCTGCAAGTTAAACAAGAGCCATGTTCCACTTTTAAAGGCCTGATTATAAAAATGTAATTTTAGATTGATTCTAATGTAATGTACTCTTCACATTCTTCTAAAATTTCTTCCACCCTTCAAATGATTAAGGTAAGTGCTAAATCAGATTACAAGAACAGTGTTTAAATAATTAAAATTTGTTACCACCTTCAAGATAAACATGTCAATGAAAAGGGTCATCCTTCTTGCACTGAGATAAAGATGGCAACATATTGCTCAGGTGGAAATACTAAAAATGGATTAGCAGGCACCTGAACAACTTCCACTATTATTTAGCGATAGCATCAATACCTAAAATCAGAGGACTGATAGGACCTTAGAAAAAAAAAAAAACCACCATGAAATGAGTGCTTTGGATAATGCTGAGCTCTTCCCTGCACAGCACAAGTTATTTTGGGGGCCTTCACACCTCTGCATGATGTTGTGGTTGGTCGAAGATGCGTTCAAGGCTGCTGCAACACACAGATGTGAACTTTCCAACAAGGGTGATTGTTCTTCTGCACAACTGTTACTTCACTGCCGGACTAACAGAAGAGATACATGTATGTGAGATAGCTAAGATGACCCAATTAAGCAATGGGGTGGCTAACTCTTATGCTAAACTCAGTTTCTCCACCTGTCTTCCTTCTGGCTGTAACCCACCTAGAGTTAACATTATAAGCACTTAACAAACCTCTAAATTAGTTCTCAGTGTAAGTTCAAAGACTAATTTTTAGCAAAACTTCATTTTGTACATTATGCATGGAAACAGAAAATTTGCACTAAAAAAATAGTAATTGTCTCCACCTTGGACAGTCACAGAACAGACCTCAGACATGAAGGGAGGAGCTACAGATGAATTTCTGTATAGCAGATGCCCTCACTGGGTCATAAATCTGCACAAAGAAAAGGCTCAGACTGCAAATTCAGCTTTTAGTAATAAAGTTACAACTAGCGATACACCTATGCTGCCGTGTTTTGGCTGTAAGCTCACAGTGTAAAATAAAGCTACTTGATGTGAGAATTGTGATCACTTGGTAGGAGAGTGATTTTATTTTTTCTTCAGCATGGTGTGCCAGACTGAACAGTTTCTAAGGGCGAGTCAGTGCTTTTCTGGCTTTCAAATTAAAATGTGCATTAGTAGCAACTCTAGATGAAGAGAAGGCAAGAGGCTGGTGGTCCAGGGCTGCTATAAGCATAAGGCCAGCATCAGGAAGCACAAAGGCAGTAATTACAGAAGTTAATCTAGAGCAATCTGCAGTAATGGATACAGTAAGAGTTGTTTTTCTTCTTTCTTGAAAGAAGAAATGCCACTTCCTCAAAAACAGTTTGCGGAGAAATTTTGGTTTTTGAAAACAGCACTAAATTTGTTGAAAAGTACTCTTGTAACATTTCAAAAACGAAAACTCTGTTTCAGTACAAAATTAATTTTTACCTCCGTTTTGTAAACTTTTTACAAGAGTCAAAACTAAATATTTTCAAATGACTTGATCTTAACAGTCACAGAATGGAAAAAAAATATTAACATAAGAGGTTGTCTTCATTTGGCAAAGGAATTACTTTGGAGGAGAAATAAGATTTAAATTATATTGAAATGTGGAAGCCATATTCTTCATATTAACAAATGGCAATCTTTCCCTTTACATCTTATCTTTGTTTTGTCTGCATTTTGACTATACTGTAATTTTGGAAAGGCTTGGTTCATATTGCACAGTCATGTTGCAATCATTGTTTATTGTGTTGCTGTTATGTAACATCTTCTCTAGGTGTGTATACCTAATTCTGATCAGGACATTTAAAAAAGACTTATATGAGCATGCATAGTCCCAACGGGAAGTGGTTGTAACAAACTCAAGAGACAAAAACAGTGAAACTACTCTTACAGTTGCTTCTGTGCCCTGAGGGCACATGCTACATAAAGGCACCTGCAGGAAAACAGTGATGATAGAGGTAAGTGGAGCTGGATGCAAAACGTGCATCACAAGATGCCCTGCTATTTAGAGGACAGTTTAAGAGTCACCTAAAAGCAATTCTCTTCCGGGCTATGCCACGTACTTCCTCCGGGGGATCTTGAGCAAGGCATGTCTTGATCTAGATTTGTTTCATCCACTACATTTTCAGTTAGTCTCCTGGTGACTGGGACCTAGATTGTTTCCTGGCTGACCAGCCTAACTTTCAGAGGCACTATGCTGCTCCTAACGCATGGAATTTGACATTTTCAAAACATTCTTCCCCTTTACAGCAACTGCCTTTTCCCGAATGACCTGCATTTAAGCCTGGGCTCTTATAAGCGCTGCCTCAGGTGGTACCCTCATTTCTCAGGCATGCATTGCGACTAAAACACAAACCATAAATAAATAAAAATGTCTTGCATCATGCCATTCTGCCGCGGAGGGCTACGCCTACCGGTGATATGATTCAGAAGGGCAGAATTGACATCCGGGAGACTTCAAAGGGTAACAAATAGGAAAAGGCACAAACTGCCTTTCCTTTTTTTAGCTGTGCACAGCAAGGTTAATAACAGGTAGCCAGAACACGGGGTAGTCTGGGGGCCGGCCTGGGGCGATGCCCCGTTTTCCACAGGCCGCATGCTGCTAGGCCCACTCACGCTTCCCCCCCGTGGGGGCTGAAACCCGCGCTTTAACCCTAATGAAGCATCTGCCACAAGCCCAAGGAGTGGGATACCCACGGGGGGGCGGGACAGGACGACACCTGCCAAAAAGTCCCCACACGAAGGCAGCCGTGCCCGCACCAGGCGCCCGGCAGGCAGACCCGCCGCCCCCTGCCCCACCGCCGCCCCTGTCAGGTGGCACCGCCCGCCCGACTTCGCCACGCCCACCTCCCCGCGGCGTCGCCCTCCGCCAATGAGCGCCGCCCTCTCCTCCCGCGCGCCTTCCCCGCCCTCCCCGCCGGTGACCGTTCGGAGCCGCCCGTCGGAGAGGAGCCGACCGATTGTCTCGCGAGAGCAGCGGCAGCCTCGCGAGAGCGGCGAGCCCCCCCCTCCCCGCCCTCCCCCGCAGCGGCGCTCCGCCCCGCGGCCCTCCCGCCGCCCCCGCCCGCCGCCGCGGCCGGATCTGTCTCTCGCTGGCTGCTGGCTGGGCGGTGGGAAGGGAAAGGAGAGGAAGGGGGGGGGGGGCGCTCGGCCCTGCGCACTGAGCGATGTTTGTCCGCCATCGCGGCGGAGGAGGAGGGTGAAGGAAGCGCTGCCGCCGGAGCGAGGGGCCTGCGCCGCCGCCTCGCCCCTCGCCGCCGCCTCCCCCGCCGCTCCCCCTCCCCCCCTTTGGCCCGGCTCGGCCCGGCCCTCCCGCCTTCCGCGCAGCCCCGGGGGCCGCAGCCCGGAGTGAAGGTCGCCAGCGGCCTCCCCCGCCCGGCGCCCGGCCCCCGGCCCCGCTCCCGGGGTCTGCCGCCCCGCCGCGCGTTCCCCGGCGCCCCTCCGGACGGGAGGCGCCGCCGCCGCCGGGCCCGAAGATGTCGAACCTGAGCAAGGGGACGGGCAGCCGGAAGGACACCAAGATGCGGATCCGAGCCTTCCCCGTGAGTACCGGGCCTAGGCCGGGCCGAGCGGCCGCGGCAGGCCCCGGCCTCCTCCTGCCCGCAGGCCCCGCGGCCTCGCCGCCCTGTCAGCCGCGCCGTGTGCCCGGGCCCGCGGGGCGACCGGGCGGGCCGGCCCCGGGCAGAGGCGGCCTGGCAGGGGGCGGCGGGTGCGAGCGGTGCGGGGGGGCTGTCAGCCGGCCGGCGGCCCCGGGCACCCCCGTGCGAATGGCAGGGCGCGAAGGGGTGTGTGTGTGTCTACGGCGTTGGGGGGGGCACACGGGGACGTGCGGGAGCCGCATCCCGGGGGAGCGGTGCTACCTGCCGTGCGGCGAGTGGGAGGTGGAGGAACTGGTCCCCGCGATTATCGTCTCCCTCATCAGTCAAGCAAATCAATTATGAAAATCCACGTACGGCATTAGGAGGAGGGGGGGCTGGTTTCTTTGTTTTCAAGGAAAAGGCCTCAAAGAAGGAGTCGGAGGTTATACGCCTACATCAAAACAAAATTAGCTAAGCCTTGTGTGTGTGGGGGGCGGTATTTATTTATGTCTTCTGGAGAGTTTCCTCTTGGTGAATGTATTTCACTCCCTGCTCCGTGAAAGAGGCTATAAGTCGTATGATTGTAAGATTTAGGTGGCATAATGCCAGCTGTTGAGAAGATGTTACTATAAGCATGTTGGCATAGGTAACTTTCGTGCGTGTTTGGTAGAACCATGAGCATGCCATCCCTTTGACTTACAGAAGGGAATGAGCCAGATTATTAATTTAAACTGCTGTAAAGCTTGTTGTGTTTTGACAGTTGGTTCAATTAAAGCTTACAGCAGAATAACAACTACAGTACTATTAATGATGTTGAGGAAGGGGAAAGAAATAGAAAAGCTTCAGCCTGCCAGAGGATGGCCAGGAAATGTGTATGTGTTCATTGGTGTGTACGTTAAAAAGCAAGATACCTAGTTGAGTCACTGGCATTTAAGGTTTAGTGTTAACTTTTTGATGCTACATCTGATCCCAGTAGCCAGTAGTGTAGAACTAATGTGCCTTGCCTTTACGAGAAACTGGACATACCTGTTTATCTTATTTCACTGGCAAGGGATATATCAATATATATGCTTCATCAAAACTCTCGCTGGTGAAATTAGAGAATTCTTTATATTCTCGAAAGCTGACTTAATCATAGCAAAAGCTGACTTAATCGTAGCAATCTGATTTATGCTGTTTTCCTCTTTCTTTTAATCATTGACAGTTGCATTTAGTGGTAAAAGTCAAAAGAAGAAAGTGGGCTATGAAATTATGAATTTTAGCTGATGAAAGGTTTTTGATCTCCAAATTGTATTTATTTCTTTATACAACCTTTTTCAAGAATGTAAGTTTTGTTAGGACATCTTGGATTGTAGGAATAGAGAAAAAGACTTACTGCAGCATGGCCAGGGCTTTACTAATAAGTAATAGGAAAACTTGTACAAAAGTAAAACATTACATATACAGCATGTATGTTTTATAACAAACTACGTCAGAAATATAGCAGTCTTTTAATTTGGTAAACAGATTCATGTATTCCAACCATGAATATGTAGATATGGGTCAGTCAACAAAGGCAGACTTAACAATGGGGTAAACTTTACTTTTTTTTTTTTTTTTTTTTACTTTTTTCACCACCTTTGTAAATTAGCATATGAAGTCAGTTTGGGGGTTGAATTCTGCTCACACAGAGCCCTGCTCTTACATGAATATTGTCATCAGTTTTTTTTCTTCTGAAACTACTTTTGCTAGCATTGTCTTTCTCTTCAGTTGCTTAAGGAATGTCCAGGTTAAAAGTTTTAAAAAATCTAAAAATTACCTTCTGGTTAAACCGCAGCACTCCCTAAAATAATTGAATAATAGCCATCAAGGCCTACAGATCTTATATGTTTGATGACATCTGTTGGCAGCAATTTTTCAGGTGTTCCCTTGAACATACTTTCTTTTCTAAGACAATTTGTTGACAATCCTGTTGATAAAGTGTTTATAGAAAAGAAGCATGTACTTGGTTGAGAGATTTGGAGGGTTTTCTCAGTCATAATTGCAGAAGGCAATAGCTGTAGTTTGTACAAAAATCTTAACGCAAAATTTGTGGAGGCCTAAGTGGTTGTATAGCTTTGGTCCTGCAAATAGAGCCAGTGACTGCCAGTGGGATTATTCATGTCAATGAGGTTGCATTTGTGTGTGGGATAGAGTCTATATTTAGAAAATGTACTGTTCGTACTTCAGCTACTGATCTTCGCTCTTTTATCTCAAATTTGGTGGTTCTGCTTTTCAGTTCTGAATTAAAAGTGCTTCCAGAGGTGACTTTGTAGGCTGCTTCAATTTGTCGTCTTATTGATTGTCTTTCCTTAGCAGGTCTACCTGGCTTAGATAAGTTGGCTTCTTGCATGGATGTAGCAATTTACTATTATATTAAACTAGAAATAGCCAAATCGGAGAGGTAAGGTTCCTGTAACGTCACAATATTATGGTAACCCATCCATGTAGGTTCTGTCTCTTTAATATTTTCTATTTTTCATAATATTTTTGAAATTTCTGTTGTTGTATTTTACAGTAGGTAAAGGAAAGGAGAAATAGTAATTTGCAAAATACTACTACTACTTCAAAGCTTCTTCTTTTTCTTCCTTACTAGAATTTAAGTAGAAATTGACCAAAACATTTGAAAACTACCAGTGTTGTACCAAGAGATATTAATGTTTTGGAATTATTTTTATTCTAGATCCCTTCTTTATTATTTTTTTGTAATTGGCAGCAGATTATCTGTCATCCCAAGTGTCCATTCATACTTGCTAGCTCCTGGTATGTGCCTTGATGTGTTTTTTCTTACTTCAAGGGCGATGACTTTGAGTACAAGGCATACTGTTTTGCTGAAGTGGGTTGTAGACTAAGCAAAAGTAGTTGAGGAAAGTAATTTTCTGTACATTTAATCCATTCTTCTGTTCACAGTAGAGAAAAAAATGCATTTCTTTTCCCAATTTGAAAATTTAGCTTACTAAAAAAAAGTTTCCTGTGTTCTCTTGTTGGGCTTGAATTGAAGATGGTGATAATCATTGTATCAGAAGTAGTCCAGATGAGGATGCATTCTTTTTTGAGACTTCAGAGTTGGGCGGGCGTTTTTTCAAATCTAGAAAGAATAATGGAAATTTTTAGTGAAAGTTTATTGTATATTCAGTAGAGAAACTGATGAGCTTAAGCTTGTGGAGTTAAGTAGCCTTACTTACAGCTGTAGAAGACTTCCATTGTGCTACTTTCAATAACCGCTTATGGTACTTTTAATGCCTTCCTATTACATAGTTGCTCTGTATTTATGTAAGGTCTATCTAGATAGCATTTTGAGTTATTATTTGAGTGTTAGAGTAGTTAAAGCAAGAAGTGAAATAGTGTAAGAGGGCTTTTGAGTGAGCGTAGGTTTGTTTTTCTTAAGCAGTCTTTAAAATTTCTTGTTTCAAATTCATACACAACACAATAAATAGGAATATGTTGTATTTGGACACTAAAAAACCCAAAATAATTTCTGAAATCTCAAGTAATTGTCAGTGATTTCTGTTGGATATAGTTTATAAGTTTTTAAATCATTTGGAGGAGTGCAGTAGTATTTTTGCTGAATACACGGTATGTGTGTTATGCAAAAATGCAAGGATGATACTTCTACAAGACATGAATTAATTGCACTTGTTTTGGAGAAGGATTGTGGTGGTTTTCTTCCTTACCCTGGTTTGAAGTACTTTCAGGGTCTCAGACTGGCTCTCATTGCTTAACTCTCAGTGAGCCCATTACTGCTGGCTAAAGGAATACTTTAAAAGCTCTCAAACAAGCTTGCAGCAAATCTAATTTTAAAATTTAGTTGATTTGTGAAAAGTGGTGCCAAAGAATGCTAGATTTGTACTTCAAACTTTTGGAGAGATGTGATGTTTGTAACAGCAATCTAGCATGTATAAATCATGTTTCCTGAAAATGTATGTGAACTGTTCTATGTGACTTTAGTTAGCGGAAAATAGTAGCCCTAAATGTGTTTTGATGAAAAAGTGGTACCAAGTAAAAAATGCACATTTCTTACAGAAATAAATAGTATTTGAGAACTAATTTTCAAAATTCGTACAAGTCATGTTAAGCTGTGTTGAATGAACATTTTTGCAAGAATTCATCCTTCTCTCGTTGCAATATGTCAGTTGTCACCATAAAATTGGTTGGTGAGATCTTTCTGGAAACCAGCATGACCCGATGTAGGTTATTGGATTTGATCTTCATAGTTGGGTATTTGGGTGGTTTTTTGAGTGCTTGTAATCATTTTCATTTCCTGCAGAGATACCTTTCCTCTTCAGAGCATATGCCAGAATCGCCAGTTCTCAGAACTATTCCAGTGGATCAGTATTATATAGTTACATTATGAATTCTGGAAAGCGTTTAGAGAGATCCTACACATGCACTTGTAATAGAATGAATCTTTCAAGTGCGTGTATGTGTGTGTATATATATATATATATATATATATGAAAAAGCTTCACTGAATCATATTATTGGCAATACTTGTGCCCCAGAAAATTATCATTTCATCCAGCCTTATGCAAAAAGGCAGACAGCGTTTTACTTCTTTCAACCCCATTTATCACTTGATGATACTTCTTCCTCAAATAAACTTCTGTAAACCTGAAGTAAATGGCTTCAGCTCTTCCATAAGAAAGTATTAAGACTTCTATTTTCATTGCCACTGCTCCTTTCTCCTGAGCTGTAACAGCCACTTGTTTTAGGCTTTATGTAGGCAGAAGGCTTTTTTTTTTTTTTTTTTTCCTCAGAATGCTGGCTGCTTCTGTGGTCTGTTTTGAATCTTGGGGAACTGATGATGCAAGTTGAGATGAGGTTTGTTAAATTTATACTTCAACCTGTAATGTGTAGATCTATCAATTCAAGTAGTTGATGTAAATTTTGTGTCTTACCTGAGCATCTTACAACAGATAGACCCTAGAAAACACATTTAATTGTATTTAAATATTTCAGCATTCAGGTTCTGTAGGCAATATATGTATTTCTGTTTTGGCTTATAACCCTTGGAGTATGTATGCTGTATTAGTGAGTGACTGGAGAGGCATGGTGGGTGGGATGAGGATAGAATTGTAGGCTTTTTCATCTCTGATTAAAATCATGTAAACCCACTGAGTGCTGCAGGACCACCTGGTTAACTGAAGTTTTTACATGTTTGTCTTTGTAAATCTTGATACTTTTATAAAAGTAGGTTTGAAAATATAAAGCAATCTTGGCTATTAACCCATATAGTATATACAGCAGCAATAATGTTCACAACTAAAATTTTAGTAGGTTTAAAACCTAGAAATAAACCAAACCAAAGAACTAAACCACTGCTTATCTTATTCAAAGGAAGGAGTTGTTTTGGTGTCAGTTACAGAAAAATACAGAAATACTGGCTGTTTACTGGACAGTTAATCTTATGAAGGCCTTCCAGTTTTCACAGATTTATTTTTTTTTTAAATGAAATATTATGAGCAGACTGAATGCCCTAATACTACATTTAGAATTTTTAAGAGATGATAACACTAATTCCAGGATAGACTTTGAGTAGTTGTAGGTGTTTTTTTGTTTGGTTGGGTTTTTATAACACAGTGTACATACTATGTTTTAGTTGTGGTCTAACCTAATCTCATTAGAATTTCTGAGTTATGTAGATGTTCAGGCTTCAGTTGCAAATTTTCTTGGTTTTCCGTGTTAGTTGGGTCCTCAGTTCTGAGCAGTCATTTTTCCAGTTAGAATTGAGTAGGTGTCTCTGCATGGAATTGGAAAGTGTACTGCTGTTTGCAGTACCTGTATTTGAAATTTGCTTGATTTTTGTGCAAGAGTATAAAGTAACAGCACTAGGATTCTGTTAATATTTTTATACTGGCTAATTCAGTTTGAGTTTTTCCATGTGGCTGGGTATGTTTCTTCACCCCCTCATTCTTGTGTTGTATAGCAGTACATTATTAAACAGGATTTACTGTTTTTTCCTTGGTAGTGGTAGGTAAAGGGGCTTTATCAGGGTTGCTGTAAAACTGATCAAGAGTTTTTGGTGTTCTACATGAGGAGTTATAATAATAGTAACATAAAAAAATTGAAGTTTTTTCTAGAAAAATTATTACAACTTTTCAAGATGTTTCTTTTTTTAATTTCTTCTGGGCAGGTAAAAACGGCATAAGTGGCAACATTGCTCAGAATTTCAAATACATATTCTGAAGTCTTTGGCTTTGATCTGTGGGACAGGTAGTCTTAGTGCAGGTGCTTTTGAATTTTCATCACCATGACTGATCTGCAGTGTCTGGTAATCTCTGTATGTGGTGAAAACATTTTGTGGTATGACTGGGACAGATCTTGAGATAAATTTGGTCGAGTCCCTTCATAAAATGCACAGTGATTCTGTTACAGTCCAAAATATGTTCCTGACCTTCTGTGTATGATCACTGGATCTTTGATTTCTAGTGGGTACACATGAAAAACCAACTCTTGAGAAGCGGGGAGCTCATATTTCTCATCCTGAGTCGTTTTTTTGTGGAAACAAGTATGAAAGTATTGTAGTAGAAAACTAGCATGGCCAACCATACTTTTTATCATGGTTGTTTTATTTTTCTGAAGTTCAGTTAAAGCCAGTAGAATTTCTAAATCACAAATGGTTCTTTTGTGAAGGTGCAAGTACTGGCATATTGGCAGAATACTGTTAGATGACATAAAAGAACTTCTACATCTGCATTTTTAACATGTGCATTTTAGGGAAGGAAAAAAGTGTGTTTAATACCAGAGTACAACAAGGAGGACAAAACTGTAATAAACATTTACATTTGGATGGTGCTTGCTGTGGAGTTGCTTAGGTTCTTCAATTAGTTGTGCATAAAATTAGTGTCTGAGGGCTGAAGCTGTCTTGCTTGTAATTTAAATAAGGTATAATAGTATGCAAAATGTATGCAGATACTTGCTTTATTTGTTTATGATTATGGATGAGGAGCATTTGTGGAAATGCCAATTTTTGGTTTACTACTAATGAGAATAAACATAAATGAAGACAATAATAATTTAGATTATACATATGAATGTTATAAAACTGGACTAGCTTATATCATCAAAAATTCGTAATGTTCATTTCTTCTACTACCTGTGGTCTGAGAGTACAGACTGTGCATGTCTGTTCCTTACTTTTTGCATGTGAAGAATCTTTATTGAAATAAATACTTTCTCTTTACTTTCACGCTACTTTTGGTTTTAAAATGTTGGTAGCATCTGAGTGGATCTTTTTTTTTTGTTATAGGTGTGGATATAATCTTCCTGTGTAGCTCTGGATTTATTTTTTTCTGTTGCAGTCATTTTAGTGATAGTCTTGTTCTTCCAGGCCCTGCTGATTTGTGCATCTGATCATGGTGTATTCACTGTATGGTGCAAAAATCCCCCAGAGAAAGGTTCTTGTCAGCATACAGTGGTATTGATTATTTGTGAATGTGTAAGTGATTTATTAAGTGTATCTTCCATCCCCTCCATGAGGTAAGCTGAGAAAAAAAGATTATCCTTTATTGGCCTCTGTCTACCATAAAATTTAATCTTTTATTTACAAATTCTCAATTTGATATGCTGTTATTATGGAGGAGGAGTTGTCATAAAGCCCCCAAAACCTCTGAAGACCCTTCTGCGCCACCCCCACTCCCCCTTTATTCCTTCATCCCCCTGTAAATTGTTCATTGTGTTCCTTGTTTTGAAATAGCTTCAGGAAATGTGTCTACAGTCTAGATAATCTGATAAGTATTTCATAGAATTTCTCTTTAAATAGTGTTGATTTTTGAACATTTGTAAAATATTGACCTACTTGCAGGTTAATTGAAGGAAAAAAAAACAACAAACCCAAAACCAAACCAGAAATAATTCTTGCGGGATTTGCACTGAAGTTGAGTGGGCAAAGAATGGGTCATCTGTGGTTCAGGGAAGCTTTCTGAATCCAGACATTGGGGTGGGGAAGTTAATGAGCTAAAGGATTTTTTTCACTTGGAGAGATGATACTAGTGAGGAGACTCCGCGCCTTCCACAGAAGGTACAGATGTGCAGTACAGCATTGCTCTTCCCCTTGACAGTTCTTAACTGAGATTGAGGCACATATTATTCCGGCATTATAATGTTAATACTATATAAGTCATCACTAGAAAAGATCTGCCAAAAACCCCCATGAATTTGCCTCCTATTAAATTAATGCTATTTCTTTCTACTTTGTAGCATTAGGATGATAGTCTTAAAAGTAATGGAAATACCATAACATACCGCATCGAAAAAGTTTTAAACAGTTTTGAGTCAGGTAAAAAATAAATAAATAAAAAATCTGTTGGCTTATAGTTAGGAATGATAGCAGTAGCAGGCTGGGATGTAGTATTGCGGCTTCTGCAGACAGTGACCTATCATCTGTTACGGCAGTTTCAAGACAACCTACTGCACGTTACCTGGAATGTTGCAGTCCCACACTTGGGTTTCAAAAGGAGTTTGAGAGCCAGGGACCAAAATCCCGCTGAAATTTGAGAGTTCCAGCAACTTTTAATCTTTGCTAGTAAATCTTGTGAGGTTATAAGCAAACAAACAACTTCCCTTTCTGCTGTTCAGTCTTTAATAAATTGGAAGTAATTCCAGTGGAAGGGGAATGAGCCACCTTCGTTCTACTGCAGCGTGAGAACCTGCACGTGGCCAGTTATCCCAAGTGAGCTGCTTTGAGGAAATCTGCAGTCGAACTTACTTTGTTGCAGTTTGCTCATAGTCACATAGTCCTCAAGTTTTGAAAAAACATGACCTTGGCTGTCCTAAGATTTTGTTGCACTGGAATGCTAAATGACTTTAGCTAAATGCTAAAGGATCTGGCCCTTGTTTGTAAATGGGAAAGGCGTGCCCAGTAGTTTATAAAAAAATGTTGTGCCACTGTTTCCACTGTCTGCTGCTTCACCTTTGACAAGAGCCTGTTTGACAGCTACAGGGACACATCTGAGTTCTTGAAGTGCAGAAATGTCTGTCTCTCCCTGTGCCACCTAGACCACCAGGATCCTGCTAATAGATGAGAGAAATGATTCACTCCCAGAAATTCAGCTCTTCTTCATTCCATTTCTGCTGTTCTAATTAGCTTCAAATATTTTAACACCAACTTTGGGATAGAAACCTGAAAGTGATTGTATTTCTTTCAGGAATTGATTTCGTGCTGCTACACAAGCCTTTCAGATTTCTTTTCCCCATAACTTTTACTTGAGGAAACTTGTTTTAGGATTGCTACTTCTGAAGTGAGTCAAGAGGACTCTGAACTTCTCATTAGTCTTCAAAATACCAATATTAATTTTTATTCTTTTGGGCATGAGAGAGGAAGTAGGTAGATTTTTGTGGTGTCAAGGGTTTGTATTTATTCCTCTGTTTCATTTAGAATGGATTTTTGAGTTAACTGATCCTGACCTGATACACTTCCCCCACTCCCCACCCCCAGCTGTTACTTGCACCCTTAAGCAATCAAGACAACTACTGAAACAAGCCAAAAACTTATCTCATGTCTGAAAATGCTTCTGATACCTTGCAAAGTTAAACGTGAAAGGTCAGACTTCTTAAATTGTAAACTTAAATCTAGACTTCAGCTCTTAACAGTTTCCAATTTAGTAAGAGAAGCTTCAGAAGTATAGATGGTTCTTCCTTACTATTGTTAAGTTGAAGTGTTCTTAGGAAATAAGTAGTTTCATTATAGGTGTTTTATAATCCTCCTCCATTTTCAGGCACTATAGTAATGAGCGCTGTAGAAATGTCATTGAATGTTTCTAAAAGAACCTTGCTTAATAATACAGGCAATGTCACTGTTTTGGCTGTACAAGCACTTCCATTCTATAGCAGTGACAACTATCTTTTGAACTAGAACTTCCTATATTTAGCCTCTTACCAATTCAGTTCTTCTAGAAGTTTAAACCAAATCAGTTAATTGTTATATTTTAAATAAAACTTTTTTAAAACAAGCTTCATAGCCTGATGGCAGGTGGGTAGAAGTTGTACCATGGTAGGGGGAGATTTACTCGTTTACAGGTAATGCCTTTTGGTATTTGAAAAGGCTTTTATTTATATTTGTCTGCAGATGCTGGGGTGTGGGGGGGTGCAGGGCAGGGGTGAAGGTAACTTAAAAACTTGGATTTCTGTAGTTTTAGTTAAGTACTATTCTGTTGTCCTTTTTGGGCAAAGCATGTATGTAATTCTAGGATAAAGTCCCTAGTGTAATTAGTAGCGTCTTTGAAAGTTTATGTTGAAAAGAAGTTAATTTTTGTCTGTTTTCTTTGTTTTTCTCCAGTATCCAGCCCTGCTGGAGGAAAACATCCTAAAGTCATTGCTCACTAAAGCCATGAGTATTTTCAAGGCGTTTGGGTCTTGTGGGAAATAACCAATAAGATAGATAAGTGTGTAAGAGGCAGAGATAAGCTTGTTATACATGATCTTAGATACAGTATTTACTGACTTCAGTTACCCTATTTTGTTACTTAACTTACTGATGTAGCCTTTATGCAGAACCTTAAAGATTGGTTTCTGTGAATGCATATATATCAGTAAGTGAATGAAAAATGAGGCTGGTGAACTATCATTCATTTTTCATTGCCTTACTCAGACAAGTAATATTCTGCTTTTATCTGTATTAATGAGAGTTTTGTTTTTATCTGTATTAATGAGAGTGACTGTTTGAAGGTGCAGTTTGTAAGCTGAGCATCATATATTGCAAATTGAACCCATATGTTCATTTATACACAGTATAACATAGTTTGTGGACTACACTTAACAGACCTGCAGGAGAGGAAAGAGATTGATAGGTCTTGTCCCCAGACTTAAACGTGTCAAGCAAGAGTCTGCATCTCTAATGGAAAAATTGAAAGCATGGCAAATTGGAGAGTCTCAGTGGTATTAGAGAGTAGTGAATACACATGGACCTTCTTTTTGAATGAAGTAGGTGCTCTTACATGCTATGCTTCCGCTAGTTACTGCTGCCTAAATATGTTGTCTTTGACAGGTTGGATATCTGTGAAACTGTTTTATGAAAGACTGTTGACCTTAGTCTTTATGTATATGAAGCATCTTATAGTTGCTCATTAGTAGTTACAAACACTTAATATGAGTTAGTGTTGGGAAGGTGTGTGAAGGTCTGTAAATGGAAGGATATCTGTGTTCACAGAATCAGCACTGTGTCAGTTTGTCTTTCAGTTTATATTTACTTGTCTGCCTCTCTGGATTGTCTCCATTGTTTTTGCATTTTTAAAGAAATTAAAAAGGTTTAGATTATTATTTGCCTTGTGTTTATTCAATACCTGATGGCTGCTCAGTTTTACACAGTTCTTAGTCACAGCTGAAATGAAATAGGTGTTTGGGAGAGTTCTCATTTTTTTTGTCCTTCAGGATATTATGTGCCACAGATTTTCAAGACTGAAGTTGAGGAGGGGCATTTGGGAAAAGTGAAGAAATTGTATTAAATAGAAGTTGAAATATAGAAAAACTGAGGTATGTTAGCAGTTCAGGATTAGTCTCATTCTTCTGAAATGGTTCCTAAAATATTGAAAGAGAAATGAGTCTCTGATCTTTCTTCAGATTTGTTCAGTCTTCTATACATGTCAAAACTGTTGCTGCAGTAGGACATTTTCTGTTAAAGACTTGTTTTAAACTGTTCATATAGAGTGTTAAATTGCTATTAGATGGTAAAGTTTCTGTCAGGTCTACCTATAATGCAGACAAATGTTACCTCTTGAGAAGAGGAGCAAATCTGTTTTTTCCGGGGCTTTAAGTTTACTAGGAAAGGAAGTTCTTGGAGGATATTATAGTTTGCTGTAAAGCTTATCAAAACTAACCAACCATACCCCTTGCTCTTCAAGCCCCTACCCCAAAGCAGCATGCACTTTGTGATGAGCTCAGCAGTGCTCTAAGACAATGCCCTGAAGGTAGACTAAATCTGTCAATCATAATGTAGGAGGTTCAACTCCCATCTTCTAAGGAGCAATTATGTTTTAATCTACTTACACCTCTTCTGTTCCATGCTGGCAGAATAGCTTTTTGTGGCTGCAGAACCCATTTAAGCAAAATGGAGAAGGAAAGGGTTTTGCCTAAAATCCTGCAGCTCTTGGGTGTTTCAACTGACAAAGAGGATTCCTTTTTTGATTTAATTGAGTGTTCTGCTTGCTTCTGCTGAGTAAAGCCTGACAGAGCTGGGAAGGAAAGGTGAATACTGCAATTCTTGCATTTCTACTACTGACTGTTTATTGTGATAGAGCCCTGCCTATTCTACAGAGGGTCAAGGCTTCTTTGAGGTCAGGCTAGAGTTGATTTTACTCTTGGCCTTTATGAGATTACTCTCCACACTGGTTACTCAGCTCATCTTCTGAGCCTGGAATGGAGCATGGTGCAGGCCATGAATATTCCTTGCAGGAGGAATCTCAAGAGGCTTAGTGTAGAGGTTGCCCACCCAAACAAGTGTGAGGCTTGGATGTCAAGGCATGAATGAAGAATAAAACACAAATATTAAAAATGGTGTCAGCATTTAATGTTGTGAATGATAACTGGCAGATGCCATAAGCAAACAAAGGCATAGATTTCCCCACCACCATACACACCCTCTGAGGGAGTATAATAAATAGTATAGTAGGCATTTCCTGACACTCCTAGGACATGTGGGGAATACTGGATCAACATCTTCAGTTGTTACAGGTCACCTAGGAGCAAAAGCCAAGTTACTAGGATCAGTTTTGATAGCGCATTGCTGTGACTTCCCTGTGACTCTTTCAGCAGATAGCCAAAGTTGAGTAAGCTGCAGAAGAACAGCAGTAGGTCAGGGTGCCCCTTACTTTCTTCATGCTCCTTCTCTTAGCTTACAGTCGTGTTTTTTGGTCTGTAACAATCAATCTATTCAGATAACGCTATTGAGGAATTTTGTGCCTGGTGGTTTTGGTAGTTTAGAGATCGGTTGCTTTTATTTGTGTGTTGTGGAGTTGTCTGCTTTGTGACATACTGATGTTTCTTCAGCAGTGAGGTGTAGCCAATGCATCTTCTTCCAGATATGCTTATCGCTATACAGTGATGAAAATCTCAAAATTCAGAAATGTGAAAATGGAGCTCTCCATTTGTCACTAACAAGAGTACATTTTATCAGCTCTGTAGTTGAAGGATCTGTAGTTCCATATATTAATAGGCCATTTTTCAAGAGATATTCTTGGTGCAAACACTAGATAATATATCTTTGTCACTGTAAATTCTTGTCTTTTAAATTAACAGTATTGGAAGGCCTTATAAAAATTCAAGTAGTGATTAATCTCTGAGGGAGGAAGTGTGCTGCTCTTGCTCTTTTCTGGAGAACCTCAGCCAAACTTCACCCAGAATGAAGGATCCGGGCTAAGGATGCTGAGTTATTCTGTAACAGGCTATTTAATACCACCTTGATGAATGCCCTTTCTTGAAATCAAAGTGAAGACTATTAGTTTTGACAGCCTTTCTTGCCTCTTGGACTGTGGGTCAGGACCCCTGTGGTGGCAGTTTTAGATGGCAGCAGTCAGCCCTTGCTCGTTTTATCTGCTGAGGGATAGGAAATGGTGGAGTGAGAACAGACTGCAATCACTAGATGCAGATGTTTACTCCCAGAGCTGCTGAGTAACTTTAATTGTCAGTGTCCACTCGTTTCCTTCAGGGCAGAGCGTAAACACTTGCATTTTGTAATTTCAGTCAGTTCTTGCTCCAGTGCTCTGGGGTATTAGGCCTAAAGGGTGTCATGGAAAGGAATGAGGCAGGTCATGGTTGCGTTTTTTGAAAAATTTGAGAAACATTGCCGAGCAGTAATAATTTCCAAATTGATCTCTTTCACCTGGTAGTGTGTAGAATAGTGATAAATGCTCTGCAGCTAGTCTGTAGAAAAATTGAATAGTAATGTTTGTGACTTTTTGAGGTAAAAATACCCTGCAAGTGTGTTTACAATATGTTAAAATTTCTGAGGATTAACAGTGGTCTGTTTTGGTTTGAGGTCTTTGTGAGAACTTTATAGAACTTGTCCAGAAACTCTTTGTGCAAAAAGGATGAGAAACTGTGTCTAGTCACCAGTCCTGTGAGTACTAGTTCATGTGCTTCCTGTTTCTGTTGGTTGGTACACCTCTGTGGATACTCCTACAGAGATTCTGTAGGACATCTATTACCTCTTCCTCACTTCTTTCTTACCATCTCTTATTCGAGAAGACTAAGTAGCTACTTCCGATAAAAGTAAGCTGGTGTAAACTGTCAAGAATTCAGGAGGTTCTTAAGCAGTTACAGAAGTAAACTTTTCCTACAATTCATGGTACTTCAGGCATGTTCATGTAAGTAAGAATAGCAAGTTCTGAGTGTTAAGGGCAAAATGACCAACTGACAAGAATATGAAATGAAGTTGCATACAAAGGAGACAGTTGTAAAGGGTAAGTTGTATAGAATGGAAATTACACCAAAAAGTATTTAATTTTGTGCAAAGTAATCTTGATTTCGAGCAGTAGGTCTGTTCGTTGTTCTGCATGAATCTGGGAGTTTTAGCGTTGTTCTTTGTAGTAGGTACAATCTGGGGAACAAATGTCTGGTTCCACTGGTGACAAGCAGCATTTTGTTGCTCACCTTTGTTATCCTGCAAAACATTTCAGTTGGAAGAGTGATACTGGCAGTTTTAATAGGTCACACTTGGTCAGGGAGCCCTGGTTTTCTGGCTTCCTTGGTATACAGGTGTAATGTGTATTACCAAGCACAGAATGATTGAGGTTGGAAGGCACCTCCAGAGCTCATCTTGTACAACCACCCTGCTCAAGCAGGGTCACCTAGAGCCAGTTGCTCAGGACCATATGCAGACAGCTTTTGAGCATCTCCAAGGATGGGGACTCTATAACGTCTCTGGGCGACCTGTGACAGTGCTTGGTCACCCTAACTGTTAAAAAAAATAA
Source organism: Falco naumanni (assembly GCF_017639655.2). Classification (NCBI taxonomy): domain Eukaryota; kingdom Metazoa; phylum Chordata; class Aves; order Falconiformes; family Falconidae; genus Falco; species Falco naumanni. The sequence goes on along the minus strand of NC_054066.1, from coordinate 10,511,436 downwards.
AAATCTTACTCCTCATGTTCAGAGGGATCTCCTGTGTTTCAGATTGTGCCCACTGTCACTGGTCCTGTCACTGGGCTCCACTGAAGCCTGGCTCCCTCTACTGTACACCCTTCCTCGAGGTATTTATATACACTGATTTGATCCCCCTGAGGCTTCTCTAAGCCAAAGAGGGGTGACTCTCTCCGTCTTTTGTCATGCAAGAGGTGCTCCAGTCAGTTATCTCGGTGGCCCTTCACTGCACTCTCCATTATGTCCATGTCTCTCTTGTACTGGGGAGCCCAGAGCACGCGTCTCACCAGTGCTGAGTAGAGCTCTTGACCTGCTGGCTACACTCCTCGGAAGGCAGCCCAGGATACCATTAACCTTCTTCGCCTCAAGGGCCCGTTCAACTTGATGTCCAAGGAGAGTCCCAGGTTCTTTTCTACCAGGCAACTGGCCGGGTAGTTGGCCCCAGCATGTGTTAATGCAGGGGGTTGTTCCTCTCCAGGATGTTGCCGTTCCCTTTGAACTACATGACTAGAGGGGAGAGAATGATACTTTGTATGATGTTATGTGTTAATACCAAAACTACTTAAGTTTAGCTGTTTGCCCCTTTTGATTTAAGGAAGGCTGATAAAGTTATTCAGAAGAGGTGGTGTCTGCAGTGTAAGCCTGGGGGGGAGGAGAGACTGAGAAGTGTATTTAGGACTGTGCCTAGGGTGTCATGCTCTTCAGGTGGTAACAGCAATAGATTGCTGACAGTGATTGTTTACTCAGTCTTGGAGCTTTTAAGAGGTTAGACAAACATTGTTAAAGAAAGTGCCTGCAAGTGCCTGATCCTGCACTGTGGCAGTACTGTGGAATAAAGGACCTTTTGAGTCCTTCGCAGACTTCGGTGAAACAATTGCACTTTAATGTACACTGATACTTTAGTCTTATTTCCTCAAGATGTACTTGTGCTACACTTCGAGTTCAGATGTTTTGTGTTCAAGCTGCATATTTGAATCATTAGCATTTGGGCAGCGGTTTCTGGAATTTTTCCAACTAGCAGATTCTTACAAACAGCTATCTCTTCTGCCAATAACAGACTTGATCTCTCTCCCATTCCCCAAGAAAGGTAATGTTCAGATAAACTGGAGTAGGTTAACACATTTCCTCTCTTTGGTCACTTGCTTGGTATTATCTTGGTGAGTCTGTGTGTAAACACTGCTGAAATTATTTTTTTATTATTATTATTATTGCTTCTGAAAGCTTTTCTAAACCCGGGTGGTTGGGGTTTTGTTTTGTTTTGGTTTTTTTCCAAAGCACCAGCAGAAGCAGTAATCTAGTTTCTGCTTATATCTGCAGGAATAGAAGGCATAAAGAAAGCAACTGTATTACAACTGGAGTTCACTTTTAAATTACAACCATTAGAAGAAATCTGCAAATGAGCATGGAAAAACATTTGGGCTTTGATTCTGTATTCATATTTGTGGAAGTGGATGCGTTTTAAATCTGCGTCCAAGCCTGACTTAAAGAAGGGAGATGAAAAGAGATGAACCTGTGAGTTAATTAATCCAAGGGTAGATGTAGTCATTGCATTTCTTCTGTAACTTTGAGGATAATCATGCAGGAAGACCTCTTCTGTTCAAAAGCTAAACAACTTTTCAGCAGTGGAAAGGAAATAATAAATTTTTGTTAAAGCTTTACTTTAGTTGCACTTACTGTCCAAGAGAGTGGCCATTATTTAGAGTATAAGGAGTCTTTGCTTTGTTAGAAAACACTGTTGCAAACACGGTAGCTATGCTAGATCTTTTTGGAAGATAGCACTCTTCTAACTTGATACCAGGTAACTTGAACAATCCTGTTCGCACAAACCCTCAGAAATCTAAGTCAGTAGCAGAATAGGAAACTGCACCGAGAAGCAGAGTCCTTCATGCTTAATCTTAAAAGGCAGTAAGTTTTTGTAGTACTATTTCTAATGTGTACTCCTTATAAAATTACCTTTTATGGATCTTCCTTGTGCTTCCAGAGCAGCTGGTGGTGAGTTGTTAAGTGGTGGAAAACTCTGTGTTGATGTTTGTATTCAGTGAGTTCGGAGCAAATAAGGTTACAAACATTCCTGGTTTCTTTTTATATATATATATATAGCATTTGGATTCAAGTATAAGAATTGCACAGTTCACTTTTAGCTTTTCCTTGAACAGTTCTGGATTACTAGAGGTACTGCTTATCTATAACATACAGAAATGTTTACCAGCTGACCAACCCAGAATGCTGTAATACCTCTTCAAACTGGCAGTGGGTGGTTTGCCTGTTTTGTGCAGATCATACTTTTTTTTTTTTTTAATACAGTGAGCAATTAAATTGCAGTTGAGATTAAAAATGTGGCATGTTGGCTGGGAGATTTTTGATTAGCAAGGGAAGAAAAAGGCCCTGGGAAGTGTTGGTTTGAATCTATGCTTTGTTTGAAAACAAAACCTTTTTTTTTTAAAAAAAAAGGAAAACTGAAAAGCTTTTACTTGGATTGCTGTCCGCAATTCTAAATGGTTGCCTTCATTATCAGTACTTGTAAAATCGCTTGTTCAAGAAGGCTTTAGAAAATAATTTCCCTGAAGAGGCACCAATGTAGCAAATGCAAATTAAAAGATAATAACTGACCTTTCGGTATTATACATAGTAGAATAACCAAGTGAGAGGGAAAATGTTCCACCATTTTTCTGTTACTTTGAGGTTTGGGGAGATAGGGAGCTAAGAATTTTTGAATGTGTTTGTGATTTTTTTTTTTATTTTTTTTTTTTTTTGTGTTAGATATACAGTGACATGAGTTTTGGGCACATACAGATTAGTAGGCTTATGGATCTGGTATCAGGAGAGTGGAAGAAGCAGTGACAGGATTATTTTTATCATTAAAATCTTTGTACTTAACCAAAATGCCACAAGATGAGGAGGATGGAGGAAGATGTGTCTTGTTTTGATTTTGTTCAGCAATTCAGTTCCTCCCAAGGCACTGAATGGCTTATCTTTATTATGAGGTGTACTTTTATAAATAATGCCTAGAAACTTGATATTTTGAAATTGCACGTAGAAATGTACTTTGAATGAAAAAAGTTCTGCTGATTCTTGTGTTTGTTTACAAATGCAGGCACATCTAGTCTTCCATGTCTTTCCTCTATTCACTTAGTGGTTTCTGGGTGGAAGGGGAGGAAGAAGAGAGATAGACGAGTGCTGGTCATGATTTTCCTCTATAATGTCATACCACTATTCTTCAGTCTTTACTACTTTCAGATCTTATTTTCAAAGATTCTTTGACAGTATTGGTAGACTCGGGGTTATTTTCTCTCTCCACAGTAATTCTGGGAGTAGTGGCTTTTTCCCTTTCTTCAGCCTTTTTCTTTAGATATCAAATACTAGATCAGTTGTATAAACTATATGAAACCAAACTTTAAACAATGCATTTTAAACCTGGTTCAATTAAAAAGTGGTGGGTTTTTTTTCAGTTGGGTGATAAAACTTCGCTAAGTCACAAACTTTAAGCAATACTGACATCTGGTATTTTGTTGCTGTACTCATTTGCCATCCCTGAATCTGCTTTATCTCCAAAGCATCATATTTTGAAGCACCTTTGCATTGATAAAGCACAATTGTAAACTGATTAAGCACTGGACAGTAGAGGACAAAAGTTGGTTTGCTATTGAGACTGTTTCTTATAGGAATTTCTTTCTCAAAAATGACAGCAATAAAATTTCAATTTGATGCGTTTAGTGAAGCATTTAGTTTCTCAGTAAAAGATCAAGTGGATGCATATTCCGCTTAGTGCTTGATGCATATCCTGTCACAAGTTATTTAACTGTATTTATGCAATGGAAGTATGTTCAATACAGATGTTTATTTTGGATGTTTGTGAGCGTTTTCAACACCACCTGTAAATATTTAAATCGTAGGCACATAATTCTTTGGCCATTAGTACATTGCTGTAAATAAAGAATACCTAGTTAGCTCAAGCAGATGAGTAAGTGAGTTTGCTAACTCTGTTTCAGGCATTATTATCTTTTATTGTACAAGTAATCAACTTGGGGTATGGTTAAGCAGATGGGTGTTGCTGTATGATTTATGAGGTGCTAAGTAGCATGTTGGTATGGGAGGAAAGTTAACTGACTGTCTTTGTTAATGCTGGAGGAAGAGACTCATGGCCACGATTACCTGTCTGCCTACCTGCACAGACTCTGGAGTTGTTCTGTGCATTTGCAGGTCTGGAGGAGAAAAGCATTAAACTTTTACAATTATAATTTTCATAACTATTTCTTGAAACGCCTACTAGTTTCATAAATACTGTTCTTCTGATAAAGTTTGAGAAACCTTGTGGTAGTGGAATCAAGAAAATGTGGCGAAGCAATTACTGGTCCTGGACTTGTTTCTAAAGATAACTTTCTGTAGTGGTCTTTCTTGATTCCAAACAATAATGTGTTGTTTTATTTTTACAGATGACTATGGATGAGAAATATGTGAACAGCATTTGGGATCTTCTAAAAAACGCAATCCAAGAGATCCAGCGTAAGAACAATAGTGGTCTCAGTTTTGAGGAGCTATATAGGAATGCATATACAATGGTGTTGCATAAACATGGTGAAAAACTCTATACTGGGCTAAGAGAAGTGGTCACTGAGCATCTAATAAACAAGGTATGTAATTTTATGAATTAAAATTGAAGTGTCTTAAATGAATTCTGAATAGTTATTTAAATGACAGAAAAAATTACTTCACTATGTTATGTTGTCTTGTGTTGAAATTGTATTGCTACCCTCAAATTGGTAGCTTAGAGCTAACATCAAGCTTAAATGACTTCATATTCCGGATACTGTTTGTTGTAAATTACTGATGGAGGGCGGACCACAGGAAGTATTTAAAAGTGTGTGACGGGAAACAACTTTAGCTGAAGCATAACTATTGAGAGCTGGGAATTTTTGAAAAAAGATTGGTATTTTGGGACTTTCTCAGAACAAATTTTGGGTTGTTTTCCAGTCAGTTTTTCATCTGTGAAACAAAATAAATACCGATGTAAGAACCTGTTTGTTATGGGCTAATGAACTAGTTCACAAGTTAATGAGAATGTCATACTGGGATTATGCTGTTTAAAGAAACAGTAGACAATGTAGAGAAACATGAGCTCAGCAACAACAGAAGTCCCGAGTAGTCTGCATTCTATCATTTCAGCCTTTTCAAAACCATATAATTCAGTCAAAATGACATTCATAAAGTTCTTACTTCTGAAGATGTATCATCTGAAAAAAGGGCTCTTCATCTCTGTTAAACCATTAAAGCACCTCTTCAGTCTTTGTGAGGAAAGTTTAAGGTTGATTAATGAGTATATAATTGGAAAAAAAAAAGTTAAAATTCACTTTTTATGAGTCCAGGTAATATTTAGCAGTATTAGAATCCTATGTCTAGGGAAGATGCTTTACTCCTTGCAGTAACATCCATACCTCTCCATCTTTGAAAAGAGACTGGCTCTGGGTCCAGGTGGAATATCAGGGTTTTGTCCTGTTAATACATTTCAAAAGGAAAGCCAGACACCATCATGTGTCTTGGATGATTACTTCTGGCTGAATTAGCAGATTGGAGGTTTGTTTCTATATAATGCTTGGAGACTGCTGTGGCAGAGAAGTGTGTTCTTTTCTAAAATCTTTTTAGTTTTCAAAGGTGTGGTCTAAAGAAGCATAGAGTATTTTTACTGTTTGCGTGAGAAGAAACATCCTGTATGAATGGCTCTATTCTATAACTGTAGTACATCTGTGACTCTTGAACACTTCTTTCATTATCTCTGCATTCATAATCTGTACTATTAATATAAAATGTGGCAAATGGCTCAGATTTTTTGTGTGTTGTTGTATGTGCCTGTGTTTACAGTCTGTACTTAATAATCATGACATTAAACTTTTCTTACTGGGCTTTAGTTTGTCCTTGTTTGAGGAAAGTGTCTTATCTTTGTTCCTAGCGATTCTGTATATTAAAAATTATTGATATATAAAAATAAGATTTCTAAAGTGCTAATATTGGTAAACTAGCAGAAGATCCTGTGAGTTAGTACTGGTGCTGCACTGGCTGAGAGGGTTACACAGATACCATCGTAGAGAAATGCCTTTCTGGCACTTAATGCTATTGTATCTGATGCTTTAAAGAATAAAAAATCAAAAGACTTCTCCAATGATCTAATATTCTGATCTTTAATGTGATTAATCAAATTATGTGAGTGGGTAACAAAAATAGATGACCTAAAGTTTTTTAAATGAAAAGCCTGACTCCTGAGGTTTTTTAGTTAAATGCTGTGAAGTTAAAATATAATTATTCAAATGTCTGATTATGCTGTCCTAGAAATTAATCCCAGGAAAAGATTTTTAAAAAAAAGAAAATTTGACTTCTGTCAAAAAGTTCTGCGCAATAAAGATGATATCTGTAGGCTCAAAGCTACTCCTTGTCCTTTTTGATGGTTTGCTTAGTGTTGTTACTTTGAGGCAGTTATAGATGGAAGTACGGAAAAAATGGTGCATTGTTTCTTAAGAATAGGATCAGTTCTGTAATGGCATCTTATGATTGTGCCATTAGTACTTCTTGTAAGATAGATAAAAAGAAGGTTTTGTTTAACTTCACATTTTATATAACAGAAATTTTAGAGGAATCTTGTATTTTCAGTCTCTCTTTCCAAGAGTAGTTCTGTTAAATGTTAAGTAGCTAATTAACATAAATGCTCTCATCACAAGTCTTTGTAAACTTCTATTCAGAGAATCAATGGTGGATGCTAGAGTTTAGAAGAGGGGGATTTTGCCAACTGAGGTGTTGTCCATGAAATCTGTTAACTCTTATCAAAATGAAAATGTGTAGAAATTAATAGATTTTTAGTAAACGACTACGCTCAGTTCAAGAAGAGCTTCTGAGGAGCCAAAGCCGAATTTTTAATTGCTGAAATCCTTGAAACAGAATTGCCATTTGCTGTCTGTATATGCTCGTTATCTTTCTGCAAAAAACAGATTCCTGTAGTATTCCAGTCATGCTGGTTAATTAAGAATAGGTGAAAAGACTATGTAGAGGCAATGTATTTGTTCATATGTTTTTACAAATAGTTTTCAAGCTTGGAAAGTGAAAGATTTTATTTTTGGCATGGCATAGTTTGAGTTATATTTATGCTTTATGCTTATTTAATTACTAGATGAAAGTTGTGTTTACTCAGCATCTTCATTAGAAAGAAACAAAGCACCTTGAAGAAAATTATTTAACTTCTCAACAAGAAAACTTAATATTTTGTATTGTTTTTACAGCCTGTTTAATTCTAAATAAAATGATAGGTGCAAACATGATCAATACAAGATACAAGCATGCAAGCAAGTATGCTTGGTTTTGAACTTGCAGACCCTAATGGCTTGTAGTTACATTTACCAGGTTCTGGCTGCTTGATGAAGGCAGTAGTAAGCCAGGTAGCTTACTGTACATCATTGACAGGAGCCAGCTGTCTTGAACTACCTTGGTTTTACTATGGGGTAAGGATGTGCTAAAACTTGCCTTTGCCTGTGTACTTGACATCATTATTAAAGCTGTAGAATTGAATTTAAAAATACCATTAAATAAAAAGTACTGTAACCTTTCATCTTAATTCAAGCATTTAATTCTTGTACATCTGGCACTTGGTTGACTTCTCCCTTTCTTCAGCATTCTTATAGCTTGATGTGGACGCTCTTCTTTCACAGTTTTCGAGCCTAGCCCATTACTACCTCACACAAATACTGTAAAAGTGTTTTTAAAAAACAAACATAAAAAGCTTGGTTTATAGCTGTCTAAACCAATTGATGATAAGCAGCATCACTTGTGTTAGAAGTAAAATATCTTGACATTAAAAAGTTTGCAGGATAATATTTTTAAAATTCCCTTCATTTTTATGAACATTTTATAGGCAGGGGTCCTCAAACTACTGCCTGCCACTTCATCTGCATGCCGGCCCCCTTTTTAAAAAGTTTGAGGACCCCTGGATTAGTGAAATCTAACCCCACAACATGCAACATAACATGTATACGTTCTGTAAATTGTGTGACAGTTATTGATTGGTGTGTTGGCCAAGCCCTATACAGGTCTGTTGTTTTTTCTGTGCAATGTACATCAGAGACTGAGATGTAAAGGACTGTCCTGAAATTAAATGGGCTGAAACATACTGGTTTGGTGAAAAAACGATGAGGTGCTTGGGTTACTCTCATGTCCTGTAAGATTTCTTGGTCTTGCTGAACACTTAACACTACTGTTTGTTGCTGGCGTGCCAGAATGCCTTGTGACATGGTGGTCGGCTGATACAACGGGTAGAGTTTGATAGTGACTGTGCATGCTGTTTCAGAATAATAATGAAGGCAGGCATGCAAGAAAACCTTCCGTGAGGTGGGCCCAGAGCCAGGTAGTGTTAAGTGCAGAAGGAATTGCATGGGCTGCTGGTACAAAAGGTCTGGGTTGAAAGCAAACGTATTTATCCTGGGTCTTACAAACATGTCCAGGATCCTTGGCCAGTTTTAAATTTGCTGTCAGTGTCACAGAGAGAAGGGGAGAGAGAAGACAGGAATCTCCTACAGGAGTATGAAATTATTTCTGTAAGATCTATGCAATAGGAAGGAATGACATGAGGAGTCCTGTAGGAGACATAATTAGTGAGCATTAGGGTGTACTGTCAGCCTGACAAGGTATGAGATGTTAGCTGTCTTTATCTTTCCGTAATGATGTTTTAAGATGATCCTGTGCAAGTGTGCAGTTACATGGAGGGCAAAAGGATGTGAGGGAATTGCCAGAAAGTAAATGCTATTCAGAATCATTGGTAATCTTCAGTGGGATTTTTTCTTTCAGCAAGAGGGTAGAAGCTGCAGGGGTGAACAGACTTTTCTGGTAAAGTCATAGTTAAATCTGTTAACTTAGTTGGAACTCTAAGAATTTAGAACACTATCTTTGGACTTCTGTGAAAGGTGAAGAAATTCCTTAAGGACTGAGACCTTGAGGCCTTAATTCAGAAAGTGCTGTTCTATACTGCTGCTCCCCACAGAAGGTTCTGGCTGTCCTTACAGTAGTGGAAATTATGTAATTGAACTATTAGTGCTGCTGCATCAGGCCAGGCACTGTGAAAGAGAAAATACTAGGCTATAAGTCTGCTTTTTGTGCACTTAATAGAGAGTTATTGATAAGTATTGCAAGCTTATGCCAATAAACTATTCTTAAGAGATTGGTAGGGGAAGGTGCTATATTTCCTTAAGAGCTATATCCAGTATAAAATACAATTGAGTCTGAAATTATATACAAGATTTTATCCTTGCAAATATAAGACAACATTATGTAGATTGTAAGGCTGCTAATTTATTTTTGAGACTGTATATGGACAGTCCTATTGAAGCTGAATATCTGACAATTTACTGCATAACTGCAAAGATTTGTCATAGAAATCACTGCAAGCTTAGCTAATTGAAACTAACATTCTGCTGATAATCTTTGAGACTGAAATTTTCTTAAGGCTTTGGAAAAGTAGCAGCTGTGTCTCTGAGGGACTTCCTTCTCCATAGAAGAGTGTGGATATCTGTGGGTTTTTACAAGTCATTCCACCGAAGTGGTTTGACTCTGCGCCTTTGCATGGCTAAGATGTTTTGTGCGTTGTAGTAGTTTTCCTGTAATACTGTTGTATTCGTGGCCCATACAGGGAATGTGTTCAATGCTTATTAACTGGACAGCTCTTGTAAGCAATAATTTGGTTGGGTTTTGCAGCAGCTAAAAGAACGGCTTCCCAAACCTGTCTACAGCTTAAAATAAACCTAGGAGAATGTCATTGAGGAGCTTCGCAGAGAGACTCTTACAGTAGTTTTGTTGTACAGCACCCGTTCCTAGATGTAAAACACATTTCTAGAAAGCCACATGGCATACAGTGCAGAGCAGGAGTGGTACAGATCTAAGCGTTCCTGTGTCTGCCGGGAACAAGTCATCATTGCTACCTGGTGGCAAGCACCCTTTTTTTGCTACCAGTGTATGGGATTTGGCACTGGCTGGTTTAAGAGGATTATTGTGATTGATGCATGTGATTATAAAAGCACACTGCCTCTGTGTTGTAAAAAAAATAATAAGTGTATATATATATATATATAAAAATTTTTGATCCTTGAAGAGTTCTGTGATGGCCTCATATACCTGGGTAAAATTGATTAATTCCTACCGTGATTATCTGCGCTTGTAAAGTAATCAGGCTTTTAAGTTTGCTTGGGTAAATTTCCTGGTGTGGGTGATCTACCAAATCCAAATGATGTTTCCAGTGTTTTTCCATATTGACTGAAGAAGTGAAAGCAACCATGTCCTGTTTGTTTCTTTTGCTCTGAGAGATTGTGTCCCCTCTTTACAAGTACAGCTGGTGAAGTTTTTAATGCATGCTTACATTTAGCTAAAATCTGCATAGGTTGGATGAGAACAGGGCACACATTTGGGAGACCAAAGGGTAAATGCTGATCACTATCAGAAAGAGCGAGGCAGCTAAGCAGTACTGGTTGTAACTTACAAATGCGTGTTATGTTTTCCAAAAGCAAGGAGGAGAGGCCTTGCTGGGGTCTGGGGAGTGGGTATGTGAAGGTTTCAGAAAGCTTTGAACAACCTACAAGCATACCTGTATCACCTAGATTCAATAACAACATGAATATTCTGGGGTTATGTTTCCACAGCTTCTTGAGAACAGGTCACTGTGTTCCTGTTACGCCATGCTACGTTTCTGGTTTGCTCATCTAAGTTTATGGAGTATATATAGTCATGTGACAGACTGTGAATTTTTTGTTAATGCTGGGTTTTGCCTGATTACCTCATAAAACTTAAATGACAAAGCGAAGCCTGTCAGGTGGTTGCATCTGATGTTGGTGCAGCTTGTGGCTGCTTGTCAGGTGTGTTTTGTTTTCCTCTCTGAATTCTCTATCCTGAAATTTACGCTATTGTGCAAGTATAAATGCAGATCTATAAATGTAGAAATGTATTCTGTTTGGTTACAACAGCAGGCAGAAAGTATTCTGTATGTTATGTCAAAAGTCAATTCACACATTTTGTTAACCCTGGAATAATTTTTTTTATGTTCCTTCAGGTTTCTTTTACATGAGTTTAAAGCTAGAGCACTGCAGTATATGCCTATTGCATATACGAAATCAAAATATGAAACTGAATGTTCTTTTTTATTAGTAGGGAGTAGCAGTGTCAAAGAAATAAAGCCTGAAGTTGATGGGACAAGTGAGGCAACTAGCAAATACATTCATGAAAACAATGATGACTTCCTTTTGTTCTCTGAAGTCTTGTTGATGATTGTGGACTATTAGTATAAGAGTCTGGTCTTTACCAAATGATTGTTTGCTTTCAGAATTGTTGTTTGCTCTAACTTTATGCTACCTCAGCTTGTCTTTCTAAATGTCATCATGGCCGCTTTTTCATCTGTACTTGCTTCTGTTTCTAACAATTACCGGTACTACCCTATATTCTGAAATTACTTGTTAACAGTAAAGTTAACATTAGTTAAAACACTATAGTATAGAAAATTAAAGCTTTGAGGATTTGTAAAAAAAAATATTTTTAACATTTGGGATTTCAGGTGTTCCTTTGAAATTGAATATCCATGTTTATTTTGTTTCTCTTGGTTTTAGCCTGATTTTTCTTACTTGTGTGAACTCTTTTTTTTTTTTTTTTTTTTTTTTTCCACAGAAGTGAAATACGAGGTAGGGATGGTCAGCACCCAGGGAAAAGCAAGAACTTGTTCATAATGTTCAAGTTCATAGAGAAGCAAGGAGGGGTGGGGGGTGTTGTGTTTGGTGTTTTTAAAAAAAAAAAAAACCAACAAAGCTTGTTAAGATTTAAATGATGCAGGAGAAACTGACGGATTTATGACTTCTTTTTTTTTTTTTTTGGCTTCAGGTTCGAGAAGATGTGTTAAACTCCTTAAATAACAACTTTCTACAAACACTAAACCAAGCATGGAATGATCATCAAACAGCAATGGTGATGATTAGAGACATTCTGATGTATATGGTGGGTATCTTCTCTTTCACATGTTTAACTTGATACAGTAACTTGTCTTTTGACAAATGTAAGAAAATAAGCTGGAGGAGTAAAAAGCAAGGCATGCTTACCAGTCGTCTTCCTTAGACTACTGTATGTCCCTTATTTTGAATTCCCTGTGTGCATGTGAAACTATTGTGGGCGTGTGACAAATTACAGTTGGACTCTTCTTTCAAGTTATCTCATTACTGCTTGAAAAAAGGCTGAATTTTGCAGTTCTTAAAAAATAAGCTAATCGGACCCATTCTGACAGGTTATATATATATACTCACACGTTTCGGTTCACGTAGTAGTGGTTTGTTACTGTGAAAAGCATGACACTAAAGTCTCCTCAAACTTCCAATATAGCTGTTCTTTAAGGTTAAAGGTTTGAAGGGGATAACTTCGCTTAGGCATAGTCTGTGTCCTTGAATGTTACATTCTCATTGAATCCTTTGCTGTTCATACACTGCCTGGGTACGAGATTAAGCAGTGCGCATAGATGAGAGTGCGATCTGTGGTTGTAATTTTAGATGTAAAAAAAGCATTCCTTACCTGATACCTAACAGAAAAGGTCTTTTTTGAAGAGAGTGGAGAGGGCGTTACATTCTTGTGTCTGGATTGTGTTATGCTTTAGGTGGTTGGTATATGTTTAAATTCCCAGAACGGTAGGCATGCTCTAGGATGGAGGAGAGTGTATTTATTGCATAGCTCCTAGCCAAAGGCTTTAACTTCAGAAGGAAAACAAATGTGTTGTGACACTGTGGGGGTTTTATGTAAAATCTCCTCCCCCGCCCCAAAATAGCATACTGAGGATAGTACTTCATGCAGTATTATACAGTGAAGGACAGATAATGGTAGTGTGCCTTTTTTTTCTTCGTCAAAAAAGATGATTAACTGAAATTGTATGCTTATCTGCTGAACAACTGGAGTTAAGATCTTACCTGGTAGCTTTTAAAGATCTCATGCTATGAAATTGAACCTGTTTGTATTACCTGTGAAGAAATCCTCCTTGGTTAATAAGCTACCAAAAGTTAAAGAATTTGGAATAATTATTGTAGTGACATAGCTTAATTGTTTGGGGGTTTGGTGGTTGTTTTTTTAATGGATTTACTGACTTTTGCGCTGTAGATTGTGTGGGGTTTTGGTGGGGGTTTTTTGATTTTTTTAAGCTGGGAAAAGACTGCATATCTAAAGATAGAGGGCTGGATAAAATGTGGCGCTTAATGATGTGTGTATCTTATCTTGCCAAAAGGGAGATTGGGATGTTATTTTGAAGATGTACTGTCTTTGCTATGAGAAATCCTGGAATTGCTGATCTGTTTGTAGAGGACAAATACAAATCAATGGCTGATAGCTGCATCTGGGCAAATTCAAGAATAGGTAATGATTAGAATAATCTACCAAAGCTAGTGGTGAATTTTCAGAAACATTTGAAGATGGAATCCAGAGCTTTCTAGTGGAGTAGCCGTTGTGTTTTAGCAAAATACTATGTATTATTTCACTACAGGAGGTGCTGCATGCTCCAAGGTACATAGGTGGTGAGAATAGATAATGCGATGTTATCTGCTGCTCTTGAATTCAGTAACTCTTTGAACTTTCAAACAATGTCAGAGAAAGCTGGCTTATTGGCTGGCCCTCTTTTAGTATATTGACCAGTATACTGAGGACCAAGAAGTCTCCTCTTTGTGGAAGGCTTACATGCTTCAGTTAGCACTTCTGGGGGGAGATGAGAGCTCTTTTCTAAGTACTTTTTGTGCTCAGGAGAGCAATGTCTTGACTTTTGTTTGAAGCTTGCCTGTGCTGTTAGAGCAGACAGCCTTTACTTTTCCACCAAAACTCCAGGAGATGGAGACCTGCAGCATTCCTCCAAGTGCAGATTGGACTTCATTGGGTTTTAGTTTAGATTCAGAATATAATCGTAAATAAGTAAACTTTAATACCTCTGGAATTATATATATGTCTTTCATGTGCTGTTACGCAGTTCCAGGCAATTTCAAGTGGCTGTTCAGTCGAGTCCTCCACTTGACTGATTATTTGCCTCCCAAAGGCTTTTTATCTTGTACCAAAATGAGACCTAAAGAAACAGAAAAGATATATCTACAATAACATGTATTTCTACTATAATAGTAAAAATAGAATACAGTTTTCTTTCAAGATGCTTGTATAAACTTGTCAAACTTAAGGAGCACTAATGTCTGTTAAATATCTATAATGTAACATGGTTTTTCTCATTATACATTTACTCTTTTTTAGTTCGAACTATCTAATGCAAGAAGCTTATACAATGGGCAGGCTGCCTCCTTTTCTTTGATGTAAAACAAATTGTCATTAGAAAATATGTGCTTTGATTACATATTACATATTTACATATTTAAAGTATAAGCAGTGATTTAAAACAGGACTAGTGTCAAAGATTTGCAGTTTCACTTTTTTTGTTATTGGGATGTCCTGTTGATTGAAACGTAATTCTGTTTGTTGGAAAGAGACTAAGAGCAGAAAACTTCTAGTCTTGACTATGTGTTAATTCAAAAAGCTTGAAAAAGCTGCTAGTACCACTAAATTATAAAGCAGAGGAACATCTGGTAAAAGATGAGACCTGACTGCTCTTCAAAGAAACAATTTTCAAGAACTTTATAAAATAAGGAATGATTTGTTCTTTATGATGTTGAGGCTGAATAAAATGTAGTTTTATAGTGATATGTTTGTCAGAAGTTGTTAATACCTTTTTATTCAAGCAAAACTAACATGATTCACATAAAGTGTTTTATCTTAAAAAAAACTCACTGTATAAACTCAGTTACCAGGCATTGTTGATTCATATGCTTGTGTTCCACCAGGAGAAGTATATGCAATTATAATATATTTATTAATAAGGGATAACCCAGTCCTTCTCTTATTTTGTAGGCCGTCCCAATTACTTACCCATCAGTTTCAGGAAAGGTACCTGTTGGTATCCAGCAAGCCACAATGTGACATCAGTGAAAGTAAAATATTTAACATCCCCTTGAATTCTGATCTTCCTTTCTGCAATTCTTGCTTCAACCTAGTGATTGTACATCTTAAACTAAACTACATTTGTTTTAATGCCGTGTTTGTTTTTCAGCTTATATTCACCCATTAACTCCCATATCATCTATGTCAAAACACTGCTCCAACCCACCTTAATATCTTTCCTCTGTTTAATTTTGCCACTTCTAAAATACAAATTAATTCAATTAAGTCTTTTTTAGAATACATTGTATATTTTGTACAATGAGGTTTGTGCATTATTCTATTTATTGTTTGAGTTTTATGGCAGGTTTTCACTTTATGTGCAGAACCTCTTCCACAAGACACTTGTAAAGCTTCCCTTAGCCTTGCATTTTTAAAAAAGCGTATTACCTTGTCTCTTGTATTGTGGTTGCTGTCTGGTAAAGTCTGCTTGGTTTCAGGTCTGTTGCAGTTCTAGTGTGAGGTTTTGCAACCTTCAATTGCACAGTAAAAGCGTTTGTAACTTTCTTGAGATATTCCAGTTTCCACAATTGAATTTCAAGTTTAATAGCTCCACTGCATCTTGTAGTATATGTGCACAATGTCTCCTCCTTTCATTTTATGTTTAGGCTACAGTAATCCGTGCCAGAATAGATGTAATACTGTCTGTAAATTCATGGCGCTGTATGCAGCAAGCAGTGAGGTCATGTCCTAAGCACTAAGTCAAGTCATGTACTAACACGTGTTGACGTAGTGATGTAATGTACTGCATTTGGGCATATCTGAAATTCAGTTTCACTTACAGTTGCAGTACAGGTAAGTGCACATACGGTAGTTTTTATTTAGCTACTGTATGCAATAGTAGCAGTGGAGGTGCAGTTGTTTGTTCTTCAAGCTCCATGAGCATGAATATTCTTGGAATGTCTTGTGGAAACTAGTCTAAACTGGATTCTGTGGTGACCCTTCTTTACTACTTGTACTTGCTAAATTTAAAGCAATTTCAGGTATGCAGGCACAGCAGTCACACCCCTGGCTGCATTATAGGCATATGGGTAGTGCCAGTTAAACAGTCAGTAGCGAACAATGACTCCGGTGAGTACAGCTGTGTATTTTGCAGAGGGCAGAGCATTCCCTTCTCATCCGTGCAGTGCGTAAAGCCGGTGTCTTGATTTAGGCCAGCACTGACAGATCAGCTATGTGAGTTTTGTCCTCAGGGCATATGACTCTTTGCTCATGGTTTACGCACAAGGTGGTAGGTAGAAGTGTTGTTTTTATTTCCAGAACTAGGATCAGAGACGCTTGTGTTATAGGTATACACAACGATGTCTGAAGGCTACATCATCCAGGCAGTGCATCCGTGCAGAGATGGGCAAAAAGCAGTTGGTGGTATGTTACAGTAGGTAACTTGCTTTAGTTGACAGCAGAGTTATTCTGCAGTGTAAGCAGCATTGTAGTTTCTGAATAATTGCTGTCTGAAACTCCACCCTTGTCTCCTGAGAGTTACTCTTTAAGCACCTGCTGCTTCTCCCTGTGGGAAGTGATTGCTGTTCAGTAGCATGTAGCCCTGTCAGTCAAACCTGTTCCCAAATGCGGCTTCCTGTCTCCACAATTATTTTTTTTTTTTAGGTTGGGAGAGCTTGCAGTAAACAGTGAAAGTGATCTGTTACCAAGGGTAAAGCAAATCTGCTGTATCAGAAACATTAATGCTGCTACCCTAACTTGGGTATTGTAGGGTGGTCTGGCTTACTAAAGAGGCATTGCTGTTCCGTTGAGAAGAGTTTCTAGAGTAGTTACTATTTCCTAATGGCAGTGTTTAGCACTGGCAGAACAGAAGCTATGCAGATGAGTCATGACCATGGCTTTAATCCATTTTGATACCCTTCTGCCTGTGCTGCTGAGACCTGAATGTTCTTCAGCAATAATATATATGTGTATTTTTCTCCTCAAGTTATAGAGTATATTAGACACTACTTTTTAATGTTCTTTCATCTCTTTGAAAATGTATTTTAAGCTTCTCATGCATCAGAATCACATTTACTTCTGTTCTTGATGCAAGTATGCAAATAAGGGAGTGAAGTAAATAACCCTGTTTCTAAATAACAGGAAGAAAATAGTGACATATGGTGGTCTAGATCTTTGCAGTGTGTTGCTAAACTGACTTCATGAGACCAATTAGTAAACTTTTTGCTTTGAGGCAGAACTGAGCTTGCTTCATGAGCCACTGAGTAGGCATATCTGACCTGTTCCCATCTTGTTTTTTCATTTAAATTAAGTGCTGCCGATCTGAGGGAGTGAGTGGGAAATCATTAGTGAATTGTGGAACATGGTGTTTCTTTCCTCTGGTCATTGAGTGTCAATCTGGCATGTAATTAGTATATAAATAATTTTGCCGTGTAAATTTAGCTGCTAAAACACTGAAGGGTATGGAGTCTGTTCCTCCTGATTTTTTTGTAATTGTGGAATTTATATAAACTTACAATTGTGTAATCTTTTTTCCGTAGTCTGAAGCATGCTTTTATTTTTTTAATGCTTTCGTTTTCTAGGTGTTTGAGCACAACACTCAGAATTGAAGCCTAGTTAAAGCACTTAAGTAACTGATGGAACCAGTGCAGAAGCTAATCTTTATACTCAATATCAAACATTGACCTTCATCCTTCCTGGAATTTGATTTTTATTTTGTTATAGCTATGTAAATTTTAGGAAAACCTTAGCACAATCAGATCTGTCAGTGGGTACAAAACTCTTTTTAACTTTTTTGTCTATCATCGTTGTGAGGCTTAAATGGCTGTAAAGCAGTATTTTTAGTAATTACCCAAACTGTTACATTAAAGGAATGTATTATACCCTGAGGGGGGGGGGGGGGGAGGGGAAAATAATTGCTCATCTCAGAAAAAGTTTGTAAAAACTCATAGTTTTTCCTTCTTAATGTTTCAAATGGTGTTACCTAGTACAACACTACTGGATATTAAGTGATTACGCTAATTTTCTGTCTGTTTAGTAACTCTGTTAATAGTCTTCCTTTCTAGAAGGTTGGTAAGTTGGGAGAGAGGAATAGAAAAGGGGAGACATTTTTGGAGCGTTTCTGTCAATAGCAGTAAGAAACTCAAGGTGTCTGCTCAGCAGTGTCTCAGTCAACTCTGTATGTTGGTGTTTGAGCTACACAGACTTGGAATAAAGTTCTGAGGATCAGCCTTGATTTGTAAACATAGGCAGCATGGGGCTAGTGGGTAGTTGAGGAGCTTGATCCTTTCTATAGACTGAGATCATGTATGGAGGTAGAATTTAAATCCATACTGAAACATTAAAAATATTCTTTCTTGCCCCCCTTCTTTTTTTGGGGGTGTGTGTATGTGCGTGATTTTAATAAAACATAACCAAGGTATCAAGAGACTTGCTCAGGCTGATTGAAAGTGAGTTTGTGGGGGTGGGGGCTTCAACAGAAGTCCTTATGTACAATTTTTGCACTACCAATCCATAAATGTTTTGGTTGTAACTGTTCTCATTTTGGCTTGACACTTCCTTCTGTTCATCTAATGATATTTCAGCAAATTCCACTGAATATTGGGGGACAGCTGACTGTCTAAAATTAGTAGTAGGAAGATTCATGGGAGTTGGGGAAAAATTAATCAATTTTTCCTGAAGAACAAAAAGGGGCAGATGAAAGGGGTTTGAGTAGGTGACTAAAACCTCTCTGAGATGGTGCCATGAGTTTTGTCAGTATATGGAGATTACCCTGCCCCCAAACAAAAAAGTGGCTTAAATGCTGTGTTTACACTCTTAAGCAAAGTAGACTTTCTATGTAAAGGAAGTTTTGGAAAATGGGACTGATTTTGAATTTTGAGGTTATTCATAATTTCTTTCTATGAAGAAAGGAGAGAAGTTATATTTGTTTATTTTTGTACAGTGGAAATATGACCAATCTTCTGCCATTTTTAGTAGCAATGGGTGTACTGAATTTAAAATTTTATTGCTGTGTATGCCTTCCTTGTAGGACCGTGTGTATGTACAACAAAATAACGTGGAAAATGTTTACAATTTGGGCTTGATTATTTTTCGAGACCAAGTTGTACGCTATGGCTGTATTAGGGATCACCTGCGGCAAACTCTGCTGGATATGATTGCAAGAGAAAGAAAAGGAGAAGTTGTAGACAGGTAAGATGTTTGTAAGTGACATCTTTTGATGTAAAGAATGCCAATTTACATGCCAATTTTTAAAAGTGAATCAAGAACCTATAGAAATAAATCATTACTTAAAGCTGCATTTCTGATCACAAGTAAAATTTCTTCATAATCTGGAATAACATATTTCTTTGTACATTTAGGTTTAGCATCATGGTAAATGGGCAAGCTTATTAATGTATCTTTTAATATCTATCTTGTATTTTTTAAACAACTTTTGTTAAATCTCTCCATTACTGCTGTGTGTCAGAGCATTTGGTTATAAAGCAGAGTTTTGACAGTTCCTTGCCTCTTGCTGCCTTGTATTTCCTCTGTACTGAGAGGCTGTTCAACATTCTTGTACCTGGCTTTTTTATTACTATTTTTGAAGTTTTCTTTTTTAAATGTTTCCCTTGCTTATGTTTTGATTTGTCTGTTTCTTGATAGTTCAGTTGCATCTCTGAGCTTTTAAATCTGATACTCGTGTTCTCCAGCCAGTTTAGTAGATCTGGAGTTTTGTGCCACACGCTGCAGATACTGCAGTTGAAGTAACTTTGAAAATTTAAAGTTTTCTTGTGTATCTCCAGTTTCAGAGCAGCTGTTGGGTGTGGAGATACATAAACTCCATGCTGCTTTGGCAGCAGTTCTGTGACTGAGATTGCCCAACATGGATTTATGAAGAGAATACTCCCTGGCAACAGCTGTGTATTGTCCCCTACTGCCAGAAAGTGGAATTTTTTTCTTGGATGCAGTTCTTTTGTTTTCACATTTTATTGATGTATTTCTATGCCTAAATAAATGCTTAACTTGCTGATGCATTTTCATTTTGTGGCAGTGTTTTGTTTTAACAAAAAAAACAAAACCCAAAAATAGCCAACAAAAAAAAAAGCCACCCCAAACTTTGCACTTCCATCTGTGCAGTTGTTTTGAATTGCTCAATTCCAACTTTCATGTGCAGTTTTCAGTTTGCTTTGAAGTAGTATTTTTGGTTAATTTCTCTTATGTTGAAATATATTCTTAGTAGAACTTGAGACCTGTTTTTCTATCGTTGTATTTAAAATATTTAATAAATATTGTCAGCTCCTTAGTTTAGAACAAAAACAATCAATCTTCCTCCTGCAATCTTCTTGAAAACTTGTCATGTACCAAAACATTTAGGATCAGCTTTTTATTACTACATTTTCTTAAGTTGATATTATGTTCTGAATTGTTATTCTGCTGTGTACTCTTTGTCTTCCAAGCATGTGGATTTCTCAAGTTGTTAACAACTTACTTTTTGGCAGAGGCGCAATAAGAAATGCTTGCCAGATGTTAATGATTCTAGGTCTTGAAGGAAGGTCAGTCTATGAAGAAGATTTTGAGGCTCCATTTTTGGAGATGTCTGCAGAATTTTTTCAGGTACAGCAATGTTGTAATACCATATTTGAAATGTTATAACTGCCTGGAATTGGGAGAATTGGTGGGGCTTTAACTGCTGCTTATTTGATCAGTATGTCCATCTCTCTTAAATTACAGAAAAAAAATTAATAACTTGGGGGAAATTTTACAGAACTACAATAATTTAAATGTAATTTTGAGCTATGGGTGCCAATAACTTGTAAATTAATCATCATGCTACTTTTGTGCCTGCTTTGGGCTATTTCATGCAACTTAGTCTATCCCTGCACTGTAGCCATAGTCTTTGAAATCACAATATCATGAGAGGTTCAAACAGTTTCAGGCTGGGAATGGAGAGGGCAGACTACCTGTCTAACTGCCTTTGAGGAAGCTGTTTCCTTCGTAGTTTCTACATTTGTGAGTTATTTTTTTTGTAACAAAATGAAATGAGTCAAAGAAGTCAAGTCTAAGTGGCTATCCAGTTGTTGTCCAGATGCTGAATAATGCATTTTAAATATTTCCTAGACCTTTTTTGTGAGGTAGTTTCAGGAAAGAAGGCACTTGAACAGTGGTTGAGTGTAATCAAGCTCATCTACTGTTGGAAATTGATAGGAATTGTAAAAGCATGTTAAAAGATACCTAAATAAGATAATTTGTCAGCCTCCCAATTCTTACGCAGGATCAGTTGTCTGTCATACTCTCTGATCTCCAAACTTCTTTGAAGATCAGAAGCATATATTGCACAATCATTTAAAAGTCATTGTATTCTGTTTTTCATTGATGCTACATTAAATTAAAAAAAATAATTACTTCGAGGGTTTTTTTTCTTAGCTTTGCTTTAAAAAAAATCTTCCTTCCAAAAGACTATGCTGACCAGTATGGACAGAAACAGTTTGATGTGAACTAATGTGCTCAGCATTGTCACTAATAAGAATGAGAACTGTTGATCCCCACAACTCATAAATATGCCATAAACTGGTATTTGAAAGGGACTTTTGTCTCTTCCCTCTCCCCATCCTCCTGTTTTCCTTTGAACCTGTGGCTAAAACTCTGGTTGTTAACTGGAAACTAGGTTGGCTTAGGTTGTTCTAGTGCGAAAAATACCATGTTCATACTGCATGTACCCCCTTATGTATGTAACACAATTAACGTAATAGAACCTTTATTTTGTGTTAAGCATGTATGTAAATCTTGGGGATATAATCATCTTACTTGTTTTACATGCTGGGTTTGATTTGAACTTGCTTATAAATGTTGATCTGAAATAACTAGTATGTATCTTTTTTCCCCTTTAAAAAAAAGTCTAAAGTACTAATTTATGTTAATCACAGATGGAAAGTCAGAAATTTTTAGCTGAAAACAGTGCTTCTGTATATATAAAGAAAGTAGAAGCTAGAATTAATGAAGAAATAGAACGGGTGATGCATTGTCTGGATAAATCAACGGAAGAACCAATTGTGAAAGTTGTTGAGAGGGAGCTTATTTCCAAGCATATGAAAACTATAGTGGAAATGGAGAACTCTGGGCTAGTTCATATGCTGAAAAATGGGAAGACAGAAGGTAAGACTGCATCCTATGGGAGACAGAAATGCTTACGATACTGCTTAACTGTTTTTAAATATAGGATAAGTTGAGCTTAGTGTTTGTGCTCCTGTGTAATTGTAAAAATACTTTAGTGGCTCTGTTTTGCAAACATCTGAGATTACTTCAGAGACTTTTATAACAGAGCCTGTGTGTATAACTTGTTTCTGTTTAGTACCAGATACAGGTACGTACTTGGTAAGCCAAGTATCTCCTAAGAAAAGTAGGAGCCTGTTATAGTGGTCTTTATCACCTTTCTTCCATGAGCCATTTTATTACTTTCATTCCTCTAGTATGTAGCTGTCAAAATACGTTGATGTTTTTGGCCCACAGGCAGTCATTTAAAAGTGCTAGTATAGATGACTTATTAAATGGAAGTATTGTAGGACCTCTTCTTGGGAAGAGGGCTTTATTGCAGAAAGAGTCAGCTGTTCTTAAAGGATAAGCAGCTTATCAAAGTGGTTAAAAAAGAAGAGCTTGGCTTTATTTGGTTTTCCCTAATAGGGGTTAATGTGGGACTGACTGAATGAAACTTACTATGGAAAGAAACAGAACATAAGTTTCTAAAACAGAATAATGAAGAGAGTGATCGTAGTATCTATATTTAGAAATCAGTGCTCATGCTAAAGCTGTGAGAATGGGGAACAGACTTGTTTAGATGAATAGCCTTTGTTCATTAAAGCACCTTCACAACCTACTGGGTAGAGTGACAGAAGTGAGCAAATTTCAGAAAGAGAATTACTGTATTGAAAAGAAAAGTGATGGTACTATACTTTTTTCTCTTTAATATCCAGTTAAGATAGCCTTCAGGCTGAGTGTACAAGGATGTTGAAGGGTATTCATAGGTGCAGTAATGAGTTTAACTTTTGTAGGCCTTGAGTCTGATTTAGTTAAATTTAGAGAGGAAGTAGTTGCTGCATTGTGAAGATAAGATTTTACATCAATGTACAAAGATGGACTGCTTTTTCAGAAAGCCATGTTTAACCTAAGCCACTTCTCATGATTTTAGATGGATGAAACAAAGTCGCATAAGATTATGTGGCTGACTTTAAGATAAATATTAATTAAACTCCGATTTTTACCAGGTTTTGCTTTTATTACAGAAACAAGCATCTCGCTAACATTGTCCTGTTTGCTTTAACTTATATTTTACTTGAGAACTTTTAATACAGTATTTGATTTTGGGGATGATAATCTTAAAAGCTAAGTTCTTAAATATCACTGGAAAATATAATTTTACTGAAGCTTTAGGCACGCTATCCTTTCACACAGGCTTCAACTTTTGCTGGCCTGGGGATCAGCATTAACAGATTCCATGCTATAGACAACCTAGAATAATGGAATACAATCTTTCAATTTTCTGGCTACTGCAGTCAGTATGTTTGGGGTAAAGGAAAGGGGACATCAGAAGGTGCTAGCGCCTGAGCTGTTTATGGGATGCTTTCGGTGGCTCAGGTGGCTGAACTTTTACTGCCGCCTTTTGCTATGAGATGAATGAGTTACAGAAGTATAACAGATGTTATACTGTATATATATCATGTATATATATTGCATTCTGTATATATATGGAAGTGGAGGATGTTCTGCATAATATCTCGTTCTTGTTTCCAGACCTTGCTTGCATGTACAAGTTGTTTAGTCGTGTGCCAAATGGTCTGAAGACAATGTGCGAGTGCATGAGCTCATACCTGAGAGAGCAAGGCAAAGCACTAGTTTCTGAAGAGGGAGAAGGAAAGAATCCAGTTGACTACATTCAGGTAGTTATATATTTGAACTTTCCTTTCTTCCATCTTTCCCACATTCCCCTGAGTAGCAGTTATGATTGATGAGATTGATGAACACACCGCATGACTGATAAGGTAAACCTTAATATTGATTCCAAAGGGATTATTATTATAAGATACATTAATAGTTTTGTTTAAAATGTACATTTTTTTGTGTTTTCAGACATGTTTAGGACTCTTACCTAAGTTGCTTGGAAAGTACATGCTCAGTTCTTGTGCTTTTGATAGATGGTTTTATTAAACAACATATTCAGGCTAATTACCTAACTTCTGGGAGCTTTTTGGATAATCCTAAATGATAGTTGCCTCCAGAGTGAGTTCTACATCTGCTAGCAAATAGCTTTATAGTGTCCATTTTGTTTAATTTTATGTGATGTTAAATGTCAGTGTTTATTGTGACAAAAATCATAAGACAGTATTTCATGGCAAGATTAACTATGACTGAGAGGTGAATGTGTTACAAATCATAACAAATCACTTGCTTCATTCTTGGTCACCTGGAGAAACAGAACACTTCTGCGTGTTAAAAGATGTAAGTGTTCTTCCTTGTTCTCCAGCTCTCACGAAGTGATGTGTACCATTAATTTATCAAGATCAGAAAATATACTTCAGGAGTGTTTGTCGTGTGTCATCTCCCGTGGTCTCCGAGAAGATGGTTTTAAATTTGTACATAAAATTGTTAAATTCATTGCACTTTAAGGAAATGCTTTTATAGCTGGAAGATGTTTTATACTTAATACAAAAATGTGTATTCATTAAACATTTGTTTTGTGGTTTTTTAAATGTGTAGAAGTCCTTGTTTCTGGTCTTTATGAGAAACAGTGCTTTATGTCTGTTATCTCTGCTGTTTTGTTTGAAATAAATAACTTTGCTAGAACTGGTTACTATTAGAAGAAGCCATTTGAGTATAAAAACATTTCTTATTGGATTATTAATTTTCTGGCAATGCTGAAGCAAACTTCTTACCAAGCTTGGACAAGAATCACTTCTCCAGGGATTGTTAAAAAGAAGAGAGATTGCCCTGTGAAATTTATTAGGCTTAATGATTAAGGGCTGTTACATAATTTTTTTTCTTGGTGGTATGATTTATTTTTTTAAAAGAAAAAAAAAAGCAGCAAATGATGTGGAAAATAAGTGTGTGGATTACTTTGAAGTAGTTTTCACTCATTTTAAATCCTGGTGGACCTAAAGGCGTATCATAAAAAATGTAACTGAGAATGAGTTAAAAACTTAATTATGAAGATGCTATTGATGTTTCCCACTACAAAGGCAAGTAGCATAACGAAGCTGAAGACTTCTGGCCATACTTCATGTGCTTTGGCAGATCTCATCCACTCAGTATGCACCCTAGGCGTCTGATGAAGATGTCAAGGGGGAGGGATTGATGATACTTCATTACCGCTAAACCACCCAACAGGTTTATCCTCCACTTCCATTGACATGAAGAAAGAAGAGAAAAATACTTGTGAATTAAGAAGCCATCTCACTCTTCTCACCTTGGCTATGTTCATCTGAATCTTTCAAGGACTTAAATAGCAGTAAGAAGACAAAGAAGCTACATTATACCTCCAAGAACAAAACTTCATCATAGTCCAGCACTGGTTCTGCAACGTGACATCACCAAACCCTGAGCATAATTAGCGAGTTAATTGCAAGAGCATTGCCAGGGGATTAGATTTAAAACTTCTTAAAATAATTTGAAGGGATGTTGAAATGCTGTTGTAATTTAAGGTACTAACAGTTTCTCCTGTTTAACACCAGGTTGTTCAGATGGTGTACTCCTGGAGAGGAGACATAAGCTAACCTTGGTAAACAGAGAGATAGTGGGATTTACTTTGCATTTAAAATTTCTAATACGCATTAATTAGCCTGTGTAAAGACCATTCCCTTAAGTGAGATGGTGAGTTCCTAAGAAACATTACTACTTCTTTGAGTAATTCTTGAATGGCTTCTTTAAGTAACCACATATAAATAAATTTTTAAGAAACCAAGGATTTAAGACCATTTAACCTGAACAGTTTTTCTGGGCAATAGTTGTTCATGATAAATATAACTCCTGAATGAAATTTTTAAACACCATAGCCCACCCCAAACGCTGTCTTATTTATGCCTAAGCCCTGTGCATATCATACATAATTAGCAAGGTGCTTAGGTGATTTTAAGAAGCTTCCCTCTCCTGCACTCGGTGGTTTTAACTCTGAGTGAAGATGGTACAAATCCTAAAAATGATGTTTAGCATCTGATGCTTTAGCTCAGAGGAAGCGGTTCGGTTCAGGGCCATGAACATGACACTGGTAACTGGAGAACTACTGCATGTATCTAAGTTTTGTGCATTCACAGTGACTTTTAAAGATTAGTAAGAAACACATGGTTAAATAATGCAGAACATGTCTATAGATTGAAAGGGGGGGGGGGGAAGCCTAACATGTTACATTACGCTTTTTGTCACAGTGTGTTTGCTCCTTAGACTTGTTTAGTAGCTCTAGGGGTGAAGTTAATGGGTGCTTAGCCTCATCTTTCCCAGATCCTGTGTTTATTATAGTGACTTTGTCAATGCTATTTGAGATAGACACGGCTTAACAAGTACAACAGATACCTCCTCTAAGTTGTGTAAATCAGCCTATTTAATAAAGGTGTTTAAAAAAATGTTCTTACTCTTTGATTAGCCTATCACAGAAAACTGCACCAGTATTTGACACCAATACTTTAGCCAGTTTATCTGAAAAATGACTTGTATAAGAGATTTATGGCAGCTATATATATTTAAAATTTCAGATACTTTCTACATAGAGAGCTTTGCAAAATCTCTGACTGTAGTGTGGTTTTCTCTATGACTTCATCTATTATTACTGTTTTACAACTTGCAACTTCAAATCAGTGAGAAGTTTCTGCCTTTTTTTAAAGGGTTTACTGGACTTGAAGAGTCGGTTTGACCGCTTTCTTCAAGAATCTTTCAATAATGATCGACTCTTCAAACAGACTATTGCGGGTGACTTTGAGTACTTCCTCAACCTCAACTCTAGGTCTCCAGAGTACCTCTCATTATTTATTGATGATAAGCTGAAAAAGGGAGTCAAGGGAGTAAGTATAAACAAAATTAAAAGATCGTGCTATTTCCAGTGTAAACTTGTATGAAATGAAAGTAAGCTACTTTGCTAAGAATCATTTTTATGATACGGTAATACTGCCTTAAAAAAAAAAGAAGCATATGTGACACATCTGAGCTTATAACGCTTCATACAGCAACATCTCAAAGATGTTGTGTGGCTTGTCCCCCATATCTGAAGCAGTATACCTGCATTATTTCTGGCAGATGCCCCCTCAAAAAAAAAAAAAAATTAGGTTGTAGTAGATTCTGCAGATCCCTTCCTTCAAAAGCTTAAATATAATTTCCTTAAATATATTCTTATAATTTGGCAATTATTCTCAATACCTAGTAACTTCTTTTGAAAATTGATTCACTTGAGTAGGGGAAACAGTTTGTCTTTGCTTCTTTTTACTGCTTTTACATATCAGAGGACTACTACCATATCTGTCTCTTGTAGCCTAAGTACAACTGTTTCCTTCAGTCTTGCCTCATAGGTTTTTTTCATGAATTTTTTTGAGGTATGGCACCCAGAACTGGACAGGATGATTCAGCTGAGGCCTCAGTGGCTCTGATTAAAGCTGAATATTATTGCATGCATCTTAATGCTTTGGGACTCAATATGTTCTATTTATTTATAAAATAAGTAATCGTTGTATTTGTTGTGGCACTAGGCAGGCTTTGCAAAACGAGTCCTAACATTTAAAAGCTTTCCTTCAGAGCTAACTTCCAGTACTACTGACTGCCATCTGTGCTTTTTTAAAAATACTTAAAAACATATCCAAGAACTTTTACTGTATTTATCCAGGCATTCTACCCATCCTTTGTCTCCCTTCTCCCTCACAATTGTTTTTCCCTGTTATTTCAGATCTATTCCTTTCTCTGCTCTGTTGAGTTTGTGCACTGTTCTTTTGGCTCTGTAGTTCACATGTTGGACCAGTTTTGTTGGCTTCTTTATTAGGCTACTATTAGACTATATGCTTGCTGTGAATTACTTTTAAGTATTTAGGTTGTATAAGACACTTGTGCTGGAAGGTTAAAACCAGCAAATTATTTATTTTACAGCTAACAGAGCAAGAAGTAGAAACTATCTTGGATAAGGCAATGGTTTTATTTAGGTTTATGCAAGAGAAAGATGTCTTTGAACGCTATTACAAGCAGCACTTGGCAAGAAGACTTCTTACAAACAAGAGCGTTTCAGATGACTCTGAGAAAAATATGATATCCAAATTAAAGGTAAGTCTGGATACTTTTTACTTCATTTTTTCAGCAATAAGGTTTCTTCTGTTTTTACATAAGGGTTATATAGATAACGTAAATCTCGACTGCTGTTAAACACAGATTTGATTTTAAAGCCCCAACAGAAAATATGAAAGGCTTTTCTGAATAATTCTGTAAATACTGGAAAGCACTTGTGGTGAGAAAGCAGTCTGGAAAACAAAGCTAATTTTATTTAACAAAGCTAATTTATTTTTTTTTCCTGAATTTGTTAAGAATTCCCAAATGAAGACAGCTCTGGTTATCCTAGTGACTGGATTTGCGGACAAGAATGTATTTTGTCCTAGATTTTCTGTCATTCACGGTAGAATTCTTTTATTGCATGCCATAGTTGTTTTTTAGTTGCCTCCATCTGCAGACTACTGATAATGTTCAATTCCTTTTTGATTAAGTACTTTGAGATAGATTGGGGAAAAAAAATAATCTTCTCATCAGTGTCTGGAAACGTGTTTTCCTGAGTTGGTTAAATTTATTGATAAAATAGCCCAAGAGATGGAGAAGAAAGTAAAGCCTAAAGGTGAACAGTCCTTGAAGCAAGTTCTAATGCAGCTTCTTAAGTGGCATGATTAATGGTTATGGAACTTCTGAACCAGAGTGATTTGATCCTAAGATCAAACCTTTAGTGATCCTTATTTCTGACCTTCATATTCCATCAGTGAGCAAAGCCTGTCTGCATCAAATTTCTCCAAATTACCAGTATTCATTCCAAATTATTGGTATTAATTTCGTCCCAGTTACTTCTCCGCCTCTTCTAGCCTGGTGATTTAGAAGGCACAGGACACACATTTGCAGGATAAATCAGTGGACTGGAATTGCTCTCTTTATGGATTTGCACAGCAATTAGGATGCTGAAGCCAACATGCTTGCCTTTACTGTTATCTTGTCTTAGAAATAGGCACAAAGTCTTGTATGTGCAATTGAAATGCATTTGTTTGTGCGCATGTATCTGTATGTGCATATGTTCCTGATTCTCAAAAGGTCTGGAAATCTCTACATGGCAATCTGCAGAAAGCCATTAAAATTACACACTTTAGGATGATGGGGTTTTTTTCTGATACAAATAAAGGTTATCTGTCTTTACAGTATCATGCTAAAAGAAAAAGCAGGTGAAATACATTGGCTTGGTAAGCTTTCACAGACTTTTTTTTTTTTAAGATGAGATAGGAAGCTAAAAAGATATAAAAAATACAGTGATGGAGAAAAGCGAAGGAAAGCAGGTTTGGATGTGCTTAGGGTTAGATCCTTATATGGAATACAAATGCTAAGTTCTGAAGGTAATGCAAATGGGAATCCCAGTAACCAAATATACAGTAATAGAATTTTTGAGATTTATAAACCAACTTTTAGTTTTGCAGTTCACATACCAGAAGCTCTGTTTTCATAGTGCTGGCACAACAAGTTATTTTGTGTATTTTCAGACTGAATGTGGATGTCAGTTCACGTCTAAACTGGAAGGAATGTTCAGGGACATGAGCATCTCAAACACGACGATGGATGAGTTCAGGCAACATCTTCAGGCAACCGGGGTAAGAGCATGGGGTTCTGTGTGCTTGTCCTTCAGCACAAACCCTAGACCTTTATCATGGCTTGTGGGTTAAAAGCTCTTTGGAATCTGCACATGGAATGAAGGATTTTGTTAGCATGCTCGAATTGTATTTCTTCTGCTGTGTTTCTTATCATACGTTGATAGTATTTCCCGAAATACAGAAGTCAGTTCGAAGCTTGATCGACAGCTTGAGTGGTGCCGATTTACTTCCATAAAATCCTATTTCAGCTCCTCTTGTCCCTGCGTTGCTCTGAGCGGGCCTTGCAGCGGGCGCCCAGCTCGGCGGACCTTACTGCTTGTGGCCGGCAGGGGGCGAGCTGTGCCCACCCAGCTGTGCCGGCCGCCCCTGGGGCCAGCTGTGCCCACCCAGCTGTGCCGGCCGCCCCTGGGGCCAGCTGCCCATGCTCATGTGGGTTTCCAAAACGCCATGTTACCAGCAAAGTTTCTCATTCTTTAAAAGTAGTCTTCGTTGCAACCCATACCTTACAATAACAGCAAGTAGAAAGTATTCCGTGCTGCAGGGATTGGAAAAACTTATCACCTCACGTTTAACTTTCCGGACACAATTAATACCTTGATAAAACCAGAACTGCCATTTTATTCAAAAGTACCAAATATGGACTTAGTTGTTCAGTCGGGAAGTGTTACACCTTGGTGTAAAAAGTGGGTGTCTGGAATCCTGCATAACGGAGAGATTGCTTCAATTTTGAGGTATTAGTTTGCTCTGAACACTTTTTTCTGTATTGATACTCAATAGCGCTTAATAATAAATAATAAACAGCTAAGTAATTCTGTGTCTGCCGGTAAGTAAGTCTGTATATCAAGCGTGTTTGAAG
This sequence comes from Falco naumanni, assembly GCF_017639655.2. Lineage (NCBI taxonomy): Eukaryota > Metazoa > Chordata > Aves > Falconiformes > Falconidae > Falco > Falco naumanni. The sequence goes on along the minus strand of NC_054066.1, from coordinate 10,480,800 downwards.
CAGTTCCAGGAATCTGAATGCCAGAAATATGTTCATGGATGTATTCTGTCCAGTGTCCCTGGTTACACAGGGTGATCTGAAATCTTTGCTGTTTTGAAGCAGTCGGCTGAAATCTTTCTCATCAGCATACTGTGAGTCATCTTGAGAGAAGGAATGGGATCTCCTCAAAGTGGTTTCAGAAAAGGTTGTAGAGGATATGGACAGTTATAAAGGTGTTTGTGAACAGGCAGCTTTACTACTGCTTTTTTTCTTTATAATGTTTTCCTTCTAGAATGCCTGAAATAGTAATTTCAAGAAAAATTTGCTAGAGCACTGCCATTTTTTAGGTAGCATGTGGGACTTGTATATGGTGTGTGTGTGTTAATGATTAATGTACTGTACATGACAGTTTTATATTGAGTGAGTTAATAAATGATGTCTCTTATCTTCTTCTTAGCTATGTACAGCTAATAAAATGAATTTAAAATGTTAACAGATACTCTGCTAGGCCTTATTTTAAACTTCATCTTATTCTTGGCAAGGGACCAGCAGTTCACCTGATGATTGCCTTTTGGGCAGCCTGATCATGGCCTTTTAATGAAATTTCTGGAGTACTTATTTATGATAGAAGTGAATATATTTCTATTAGTGTCAATAGTATTTGAGAGGAAATACAAACCAGAAGATTTTGGCAGGTTTGTGTTACTGTTAACTTGCTGGTGATGTTGTGTTTTATATGAAATAGTCCATTCTACTCCTTTTTAAGTCTTGTGTGTACCTTGAATATGTATGGTACCTTCTAGGTGAGTTGGGCATCTGCTCTTCTCTAAATAATCCTACCTGCAAAGTTGCCTGCTTGATCCTATAGCCAAAGATACAAGTAGTGCTAAGGATGGTTTGCTATCAGTGAGTGGAAAGCTCAACGCTAGTGAAAGTCCAGGCTAACAGATAATGAGTAATTTCTACAACTGTGATCCTGAAACTTCAGTTTGGAGTTTTGTAAAGATTAGATCACTTCAAGGGACTTTCCATTAGTTCATACCGTTTTTACACTGAAAAGACATCTTGTAAAATAAAGTTGTTCCAAAACTTCTTCAAGTCACAAACTGCTCAGCACTGTGTATGTGTGGTGTGAGGCATTCTCAGTTAGTGCTGTGTTCTGCTCTGGCTAAAACACACAAAAAATTAGGAAGTGGTTGCCATGTCAACTAAGATGTTTCAGTTCCAGATAAAGATACTTTCTGTATCTTTCAGTCTGCATTGATGACCCTTCCCTACACTTTGGCTAGAGGGAGAAGACTGTTGAAGCTTTTGGGTTTTTAGGTGATACACAGATCAACTAGTTTTCTGTGTCGAAATGGCTGTTTGAATTTCTCTTGTAAACCTTGTGACACTGGTGATATGAAATTAGAAGCACAGCAGTAATGTTGGCTACAGAGCAAGCTTTATATTGGTCTTTACACACTTTGGCAAATTGTTCCTCTTAAACCTTAATGAAATTCAGTCAGAGTGATTTCTGTGTGAATAGTCTGTTACTGGGCTGCCTAGGTTTTTCAGAATTTTGCTAGGCACAAGTTTGTTAATGCACACAGGCATTCAACACGCACAATACAAAAACTCTTCCATAGCGCATGGAAATGCTACTCTGCTATTTAATAAGGAAAGTTTCTGAGTTCATATGACAGTTTTTGATCCTCTAAAATATAACGTACTCTTATTTCCATGTGTCCTTTGAAGGTATTAGTTACAACCCATAGAGCTGAAAGTAGTCATTTTTAAGTTTAATAATATTCAGCTTAGTTGAGATACCTAGTGGGGCTTATGCCTCGCTGATGTAATGTTTACCAGATGTCTATATATTAGCATTTCAGTTGCAGAATGTTTCCTAACTGGTGCTGAATATATATAGTAATGGCAGTCTTCAGGGAAGTAGCTAGGTTGTGCATGTACAAGTGACTGTTTACATTGCTGTCCAGAGGTAAACTGCAGAAAATTTTCCTATGGTTTAACATTGTATATTTAGTATTTACTCTCTGCTTCCAGAAGGTAAATTTATAAACAGTTGTTTTGAAACTGATGCATTTAGCAACCTGGCTTTGCTATATGTTGTCAAAAGCCTGATTAGAAAGAGTTGTTATATGTATTGTGAGTTCTGTTTATGATCACGAACATTTCATTCTTGGTTAAGGATGTATTTTATTAAACTCTGTACGATCTTAAATGCTAGAGGGGAATGATGTGGAGAATTTTTGCTGTACCATCTACTCTGATAATGAACTCATTTGTCTGGCTTTGTAAAAATGTTTATAGATATGTCTAATTTTTTTCTTAGTCTGTGAAAATTCTACACATTCTACACTGATAAGAAAAATGGTGAAACATCATCCTGTTTTAAAATAGCGGCTGTTTTCTTCCAATTGTTCTTAGGTCTCATTAGGTGGTGTTGATCTTACAGTGCGGGTCCTCACAACAGGTTACTGGCCTACTCAGTCAGCCACACCAAAGTGCAACATCCCTCCGGCTCCCCGACATGCTTTTGAAATATTTAGAAGGTATGTATTAAAACAGATTTTTAGGTAGAGGTTTTAAGAAGAAACTGTCTGAACTTAACTTACAGATACATTTTACCACTAGAGTTAAAGACACGCTAGCATACCGCTCTTCAGTTCATGTGAAAATAAGAGAATGCAGTGATCGCATTATGAGGCTTGAGGTTGGAGCTTTTAAGCTCTAACTCTTAACAAGAGTTATTGTTTTGAAAAAGCAGAAGTTAGAAATGTCTCAAGAGTGTCCGTAATGGCTATGAGAAGTCTATGTAACTGTTTAAAGCAATTTCCTGTTAGATACACAGTGTGAAATATATATAAAATTTTCAATTCAATTATATTACAGATTTTATTTAGCCAAACATAGTGGGCGACAGCTGACACTCCAGCATCATATGGGTTCTGCAGATCTCAATGCCACTTTCTATGGGCCGGTTAAAAAGGTAAGGTGTCAAGATTATGAAAATATTGTCTCTTTTTTTTTTAAATGTAAGCAAATACATATTTGTAATAACTTTAGAATTGTGTAAAATAAAAGCTTACCCATTGATAATAGAAGAAATATGCCTTCCCTTGGCTTTGTAGTCTGATTCTTCCTTTGTAGCTGTTTTGTTTTCACTGTTTTTCCCCCCAGTAAATCTAATTTGGATGCATCAATCAGTATCGTTCTTTGTTAACCTCGCAGAGAAATAGCAATTTTGATCTTAAAGGAACCTCAATGGTTTGAGTGTTTGTGGGGGTTTTGACTGTGAATCAGTCAAAAGTGAAATTAAACTTGTTTCTCTTTAGAGTTTGTTAATGTGAAAGTGCTGTTAAGCCAAGTTCAGCCTGCTTTTCATCTGCACAGTGCTAGCAATGTGAACAACATTTTTTTTCAAACATGAGAATCTTAGAGGCGTTTAGAGGTACAATGTTTAGTGTTTATGTCTATAAGAAAATAATTTGATGGTGATTTAGACCAGTTTTAAAATGCTAAACTGGAAGTAGTAATGGCGTGATGTTTAGGAATGTATGACAATGCAAAAGGAAAACAAAATTCTTACAACAAAGTATTAATAATGTGCATTTGTGAGGATGTTCAAATTGTATTACTGTAGGGTAAATATTTTGATAATTTTAAAGGTAAGAATGAGAAAACTGGAGGGTGGGCAAGCAGTGGAACAGGGGCCAGCCAGAGAGGTGGTAGAGTCTCTGTCTTTGGAGATGCTCAGTATTTGACTGGACACATCTGTGCATCTTGCTCTAGATGGCCTGGCCTTGAGTAGTGACTCACGCAAAGGTGGGACCTACAGAGGTGCTAGTCTCGGGCACCCTGTGATGCCAGGACAACTACCGGAGAGACATTCTGTTGATGTCACCAGGCATATACTAGTCTATCCCTTGTGTAGACAGGTCTCCTAGATAAATATTTCACCATATAGCCTTTGTCTTACTGAGGTAAAATATTTTGCAGTGGAGCATAATCTAATAGTAGTTTTGGAATTTTAAAATAGGAAGATGGCTCAGAGGTTGGCGTAGGAGGTGCCCAAGTAACTGGCTCAAATACACGGAAGCACATATTGCAAGTCTCCACTTTCCAGATGACGATATTAATGCTCTTTAACAACAGAGAAAAATACACATTTGAGGTAAGTGTTGTGGTTTTCTCACTTGAACGTAAATAACTGTTCTAGGCATGCTCTTTCTTCTTGAACAGATCTTTGAAGATCAGGTACCTCTCATTCTATTTGAATGGGGATCAGGCCAGTAAATACAGGAAGCAGATCATTAGCAGTGCACCTGGGAAGCAATCCTATGTGAGGAAATTATTTGGGAACAGAAGTTTTCAAAAACACAGAAGAGTTGTGTGATTTATTCCTAGGCCATACAGCTATGGAGATGGGTTTGTCTCCTGGCCTCTTAAACACTAAAGTGCTTAAATTGGCAGGCTGGAGTGAGCTGTGGGATGAATCAAGGAACTGTCATCCTTTCTCTGAGTGGGTCAGCCAGAAAGGACAATGAAGAATGCCCAGATAGATTCTTAACAAGGAGACTAGAAGGGTATTGCTAGGAAAGGTTCAAGTGGTCAGCTGATAGACGATGATGAAGGCTTTAGGAGTAGTGGAGGAGGATCCTGTAGTGTGAGGTTTGAGGATTGTATTGTTAATGTCAATTAATATTCTCGGGTTTGGCATTGTCTTCTGTTTGAGAGAGCATTGGCAGCCTTGAAAAGCGCTATGGGTGCAGTTTGAAATGGATTGGATTTCCACGTTTTTTTCAGCTACTTTTGACTGTGCTATGCATAGTAATCATTTTGCCTTTTTGTTTGGATTTTGTTTTCAGCTTATTTGGCATACTTCTGACCTGTTAATGAGGAATGTTTCGTTGAAACAGTCTCAGTTGGGATTAAGAAAGGCAGGGTTTGATAAGAGGCTCTTAGTAAAATACTCATAGTTCAAAAAAAGATTATTTTAGAGCACAAAGTCCTGTGTGTTGTGAAATTTGTTACAGGAGCATTACAGCTTTGAGTACTTTCTCTGCAGAATACTGGGGGGGTGACAGATGGACATGACTTAACAGCTTATTTTTTCTTGAAGTTGATGCCGGGCTGGTGGCTACCTTATTCCACAAAAATGTAGGCTTTATAAGTAGTAGAGCCTTACCTGTATATGAATAAATAATACTTGCTAGAGCAGTGAAAAATAAATTTTTTAATATATGCTTTAAGTTACAGTTTATATTACTAAGACCAGATGATAGAGCAATGTCCATGTGCTTCTAGGTTGTGTTTTGTTCAATTCTGGTTTGGGAGTTTTTTTACTCTGTGTCCCATTGTAACTAAAACATTAAGAAGGCATATTTGTTTTGTTTGGTTTCTTTGGTGAAGTGTCTGGGAGTTGTCTTTAACTCCAGCCAGGAAAGCTTATGAAAACTTAAGAGTAGAATGAATTTTATCTTTATTCTTTGGTTATTGAATACATGATTAATTGCTGAGTATGGGCAACTGTTATTTCTCTGTCATATCAAATCAGTGCTTTTACTGCAACATAACATGAGAGATGACTTGTGGTGTGTGCTGGTGTAAGCATAAAACTGTCTGATACACACGTGTTTCTGCAGGTTCACAGCTGAACAGATTAACTGGAAGTCGCTTCAGAGTTGAACAGATGTTGCTGTTTTGTTTTGCATTCAGTGTGATTATTAATTGCAAACTTGACAAGATCTACACAATAATCGTAATAGCCATTAAGCCATGTGATTGAGAGAAAAATGTGATAATGATGATGCAAAAATTATGCATAAGATACTACAGAAACTTAAAGGATTATTGGCATAGCAAAATTCCTTCACAAAAATGTTACGAATTTACTGTATCCCTCCCTGTACAGCAACATATATGCAAAAAGAACTGGTGGCCATATGGGTCTAGGTTAGTGCTACTTGAATTTAAGAGGAAGGATCTTCATACAAGCCTTCAAACAATGCTCATTTTTTCGAAGAATTCAATTTCTTCAAATCAAGTCTCATCTAATACTCTAAATATTTTTCTGTTCGTTTACAGTACATCTCGGTGTTTAAAAAGGTGAAATGCACAATTTTTTAATGATAACATGGAAAATAAGGGGCACATTTTTGCTTCTTTCTTTAGGTTTAACAAATGAGAAATACATATGCAACTGTAATAGAAATAAAGTTGTTGAATAATTCCACAAAAATGAGAGATTAGAATTTAAAACCGGCTTAACTGTTTTCTTCTCTTTTGCTGATCTCAGCTTTGGAAGATAGACATGTTGAAATCTGTAAATAGAAATACAAATACTTCCCTTTTTTGTCATTTCAACAAAATGTCATAATGCTTTTCCTTGTAAATTTCTTCTCATTTTCCTTTTAATAAACTTTTTTTTCTGGTGTAGAACCAGACAGAGGCAGTTCCATACCTAGAATCTTCTCTTTTATAGCCTCCAGATAGAGCTGACTTGGCAATATTTTTAGAACTAAGGTTGTGTAATCAGTACTGCTCTTGTGCACAACTCTAGTGTGGTCTTTAAAATAAGACATTTTGGTGGTGGGGAAAAAGTGTGTGCGTTTTTCACTGTTACATCAAATATCTATGTAAAAATATATTTTGAAAAATTATGTGCTACAGACTGAAGGAAAGAGAGCACAGGAACATCTGTTATCCCCGTTTACATTCACAGCTACACTTTTTTTATCCAACTTGAAGTTTTTGCCTGCCTCTGAGGCAGCATATTGCAGTGCAGTTCTTCCTGTGGTTCTTGTTGTAAAGCTAACTTAGAAGTTCTGAAACCTAAGTGGTTCACATAGATTGGTGGCTGAGTTAGAATGCTACAGAATGAAGTAAAATAAACACAGAAATCCCTAGTAATTAGTGTAAGGATGTGTAGCATCAAAAAAGTCAAATTCCATTTTAGATCTTTGTTTCACTTTCATCAAAAGCAGAATATAGCTGTTTCCTTGTAGAAGTAATTTAGTTTTGAAAAGATTAATTTTAGGTGTTGATAAAAAAATCAGAGTTTGAGAGCCGGCATGTCACAGGCATTACATCAGTAATAAGCTGGTTTTGGTTTGTAACCTTGAGGCTTTACATTTACCTAAATCCTGTAATCCAAGTGTCACCTTCCTTTGGTTTGTTTAAATTTATGCTGATCAGTCCACTTCAGTAAGACTGTTGTGACCATGTGGAGGATTATAGTGTTTTGGGGTTGTGGTTGGTTTTTTTTAAAATATTACTTTGTGCTGGATCTAGGAGAAGAAAACAGTGTGAAGGTGAAAACTTAACTAAAGTAACAAATGAAGAAATATTAACTTTTCTGTGAGCTACTTGGGAAGAAGCATTTTGATACTAGGAAATAGTTAAAATACATGGATACACATCACTTGAAATAGTATGAATATTTCTGAATGCATTATGCTAAGAATACTCTTAGTTAAAAAATGCTTTATTAGTTCCCGATCATCCATAAGCAGTATGTATCAAAAATTCTGATATTTTTAAATTTTAGACTTACTGATTTTTTTTTTATTTACCTCATTCAAATGAATTAGAACTTGTACCAAAATCACATTTTCACATAAAGTCAACGTTGTACGTGTGATATTGGGTCTGTAGTTGAAAAGTGAGGCATATCCCGCCTTGGTGTCACAGAGACCTAGTGAGATATTGTATATGAGATGCGCTGTAATTAATTGCAGAGTCCAAGTAGAGGCCAGTACATCCAAATTATTTTTATTGCATGTTGTCAGTGGTGGATGACCACAGAAGAGTGGCATTTATTTTTGTGGATTGATTTTTAAAAAACTTGAGCACACCCAAGAAATAACATAATTTAATAGAACCTGGTTGTACTCTGACATTTGATTTTTCTGGTCACAGTTCAAAGAACTTTTAACAAGTTCTTTACAGATCGTAGCATTTTGATCACTGGGAGTTGTTACTGCTGTTTTTAGCCTGAAGGTTGTTGGTATGACTTGTGTGCCATGAGAACTAGGAATTTATGGGGGCAGTGTAAGAGCTGGACGCTGGCCTTGGAACTGAAAGTGGAGAGGCCGAGAAAGTGACAGCTCTTGTGGACAGTTGTGTGTCTGTGAGGTTTATTTTTTCTATTTAGTAGTTTGATCTTCAGCTGCTAGAGGTCCCTCGAGTCTGAACGGGAATGTGAAATCGGAGATGTCCACAGTTTCCTCAAAGTAGAAAAAGGAAGAGAATAGAGATAAGGCTAAAATGAACTTCTAATGAATGGGAGTTTGGTAAACAAGTTAAGTTAGAGGAAGCAGTAGTAGTTGGCCTGCTCCTAGAGCATGTTAAGAGAGCATGTTAAGACATCATTCTCCATCTAGTATAATCTGATTACTAACTCATGATCACTAGTGACTTACCTAACATACAGCTTGCAGCTGAACTCCTAAGTATACCGACAGAGATGCAAAAAGTTATGTACATGTTTTTACAAACATTCTTCTTCAAAGTTCATACCATTTGATGCACTATGATATTTGGGGTTTTATTTCACCTGGAGAAGTCCTAGCCAAGGGCATCTGGGCTGTAAATAAATTGTTTCAGGTTATTCAGAAAGGAGATGTAATTAATCAAGAGCATCTCTATGTTACGGTGGCCTTGTTTGCTTCCGTTTGTAAAGATTTTATTTTTAACAGTGCTCCTGAATGTAAAAACGTTTACACAGTTTGTCAGAAATGCTCATGAACAGCGTGGATGTTTTCCATCACTGAATTACTTAAAAGGTTTGTTTTCACTCTGTTCGGCAAACGTTGGAAGCAGTGAACAAATCCTTTCAGCCTTCTCAAAAATGACAGTGACATGAAGCAGCTGGTTATTCATTCTTCTATTTTCAACTCAGGATGACTGTTTACATGACGGAATTTACTGCCTGTGCATTGACTCAGGTGGATCATTTTGCATATTATGTATTGAGACTGTGCTACTGAATTAATTCTAACCTTTCAAGCCCTACAGCTGCTGTCATAGCAGTAGTAGTTTGCACACTTGAAGGTGTACATTTAAGCAGTCAGTGCTGCTGTTTGCAAAACATGATACTTCTGCTGTAGCCATAAACTAACTAAGATATCTTTCTTTAGGAAATTCAACAAGAAACAGATATCCCCGAAAGAGAACTGGTTAGAGCCCTACAGTCCCTTGCATGTGGCAAACCAACACAACGTGTTCTCACAAAAGAGCCTAAATCAAAAGAAATAGAAAATGGTCATATATTTACAGTGAATGATCAGTTCACATCTAAACTACACAGAGTCAAGATTCAGACGGGTAAGTGAGCTTTATATTCTGCTGTGTTGTAGTCCTAAAACTGCCTTAAAATGTCGAATTATCTTTTGCAAGATTGATGTCTATACATGTGAACAAAAGAAAATAGTATTTTTTTGTTGATGATCAGTTGCATCAAAATGAAAATTTAAATACTGAGAAAAGCGTGGAAGTCATAGTTAAGCCTTTTACTTTACAAAATTTGTAATTATCTCTTAAAAGGAAATGTTGAAAGAGAAATAAAACTCAGTAAAATTAAAAATATGCTACTGATCGATTTAGAAATAGAAACATTGCCTCATGAGTTGTTGCACTGCTGTGAAACTGAGTGATGTTTTTAGCCCATACAACAGTAATTTGCAAGTGCCAGGTAGCTATAATGTATTTGGGCTTAACAAATAAGAAAAACGGATTGTTACAATACAACTTTATTAGCTCATAGAAATGCTGGTTTGTCTTGTGCATAAGTAATGTTGATACCTTTTGTCTGGAAAACTCTCTGGAAACAATTTCCGAGTTGTAGCATTGCTGTGGATATACCTTCTAGAGTGTTGGAAAATTAGTTCCGAGTTTTAGTACATCTAAAAGTATTCTCTGACTTTGCAGATCTCAGTACATAAAATACACAGCAGCACTGGCAGTGTTTTAAGTGCAACATCGGTGATTCATGTGCTGTTTGTCACACGTGATATAAGTTCTGTGCATCACTCTGTTCAGGGATGTAAGCATGTAAAACCCATTAGTACCTACTAATTACATTACATTGCGTGTGTCCCTCTGTGTGAGTGATAGCTGGGCTCTCCTCAGGCGCATGCAGAGCGCTGTGATGGCAACAATTTGCCATGTCTGCAGAATTTTTCTGGTGAGCAGGGGCGCAGCAGCCAAATGAGGATGTTGAGAAACCTCTCACCAGGACCCAAGGCACTTCCCTGGCATAATCAAAAGTAAATTCTGTGACATCTATTAGAGGTTTAGTGGAATTCTGCTTTTTCATTTCCACTCCGCAAATGTCTGTGAATGGGGAATATGACTGGGGGCTCGGCATGGTTTCAGAGCAGATTTGATACTTGTGGTTTTATTTTTCTGTATCTCTTTAAAAGTGATAAATACTTGGGGGTTTTGAGTGAAGAAGGGTAGGGGGCAAAGTGGTGTAGTGGTGTGGGAGGAGGGCTTGATTATGGCAGCTCTTGGGTGAAAGGGTAAGAAAAGCTAGAATAAGGGCAGAAATAAAACATAAATAGGAGAGCAGAATACAAAGAATGTAATGAGTTGGAGAGGATAAAGTTGGACTGTTTCTTCCAACTGATGAACTTCCCAAGTATGTAACTAGTTTCTGAAGTACACTTTCAATCCTTTTTCTGTTTTAATTAATAGATTATTTGTTATATTAAAGGGAAAAATATTTAATGGAAGCGGGGGGGTTGGTGGTGCCAGTAAGCAGATTTGCATACTGTTCAGATTTTAACATAGCAATAATTAAATAACAGATTGTTACCTTGTCAGTTGCTATCAAAATATGCCAGAAGGTGTTAATATGTTCTGGTGGCTTTTCATTAAAAAAATCAAGTTTGAGAATGTCAAAACTCAGGAAAATAGAACTTGATGTCTAGATGAAATAAGTAGTGAAGCTAACACACAATGAAATTAATTTTATTTTTGCTAACATGCTTTACATTCTGCTTCTTTTCTTTAAGTTGCTGCCAAACAAGGAGAATCTGATCCAGAAAGGAAAGAAACAAGGCAGAAAGTAGATGATGACAGAAAACATGAGATAGAAGCTGCTATAGTTCGGATAATGAAATCTAGAAAGAAGATGCAACACAATGTGCTAGTAGCAGAGGTATATTTACTCATATGATACGGGCTGGGGAATTCTTCTTGCTTTTCCTGTTAATTCATGAAAGTTACACAGCTCTCACTAATGTGATTCTGAAAGGCTTTTGAGAGATGGCTGTATTAAATCCATCCTTTTGTTCTTTCTCCCTGTGTATATGAAGACATCTAAATCCTTACCCATCAGTTTAGGCTGTACCATTGGGTGTATCTAATTTTCATTCCTCCTTTTAGTGCTATTATGATGTTACCAAATTCCTTGAAATAAGTTGGCAACAAAAACCATTGTACTTAACATTAATTATTTTCCGATTTGATCTTGTTACTGACTGTTGCGTCCAGGTTTGAGCGGTTTGAGCTCTTAGCAGGGAGGTTTGAGCTCTTAGCTGCTCTTAACTCCTAAGTTCTGACAGCTTCAGGGATAGTTCCCATTGTCCACTTTTGAACCCCCTTCGGGCTCTGCAGTTGAGAGCATTCTCAGGTAGGGACCATGCCTCTGTGGAGGTCAGTACTTGGAGTCGTACCCAGGGATGAGCAATCAACTCATCAGGGGCTAACAACTGTCAGCAGTTTGCAGACTGCTTCTTATGCTTCATGGTTGTAGCCAACCCTGTCTAAATATGTTTTTTCTGACTATTTGGTTCGGTTAGGCTACTTAATGATCTTACTTGCCTTGTGGTCTTATATTAATTGGTTTCGATCTTATGTTTTAGGTCACTCAGCAGCTGAAGGCCCGATTCTTACCAAGTCCAGTTGTTATTAAAAAACGTATTGAAGGACTTATTGAGAGAGAATATTTGGCACGAACACCTGAGGATCGCAAAGTATACACTTACGTAGCATAAAATGCGTTCAGAAAATTTGATTTATTCTTGGACTATACTCTTCGCATGAACTGGGAAGTTCTTTTAAATCATTAATATTAAAGACGACCATCTCTTCTATTAAATTACAGTACATGTTCTAGACCATTCAGATCAAGCCTTTTACTCCTTTTGAGAGTTTTCAACATCAATTGATTGAGCTTCAGGCTTTTCAACGTTATCCCTGTAGAGATCATCCTTACAATACTTCGGGAAAATGTGAATGTGCCGCGTTTGTTTTCAATACTGTATGAAAACAGAAAAATAAAATCAAATTTAGAAAATACAGCTCATTTAAAAAAATAAAATTGTTGGAATTTCATATCCCCAGATCTTCAGTGTTGATGTAAATGTGTTTCTGTAGTGTTGCTTAGCACTTCGCGCATTGTATAAGTTGGGTTTAAAAGAAACCACAACTGGTAAGGCAAAATTCCCAGTTATATTGCTCTGCTTCAAATGTTTCTTTAACTAGCCATGTTTAATTTAAATATTTGGTAATCTTTTGAAGACCCAAGAAGACAACTTGAGCATGTTTCACTCTTCCACCTGCACTCACTGTTCCAACAACATGATTTAGGAACTTCTGGGGGCTCAGAAAAGACCGTAATAATTTTGGCTTTCCCTTCTGTAATTTGAGTTCTTCTAAATTAAACTCTATATTGATTAGGTTTGTTCTGGTTTCTTTATAGAAAAAAGGAGAAGATTTTAGTGTGTATAAACTGTATAATAATTTTTGCTGTTGTACTCACTGCTGATAGTGGATTGTACAGGGCGATGTTTTTATTTCACTAAATGTAGACAAAATAAATTTAAAATAAATGGATTTAGTGTACACAAACAACTAATTCAAGTGTTTTAGAGTACAGGGTTGACAATCTCTTGGAACTAAATACTGTCCCCTGGGGAAACATACTGGGATTATTTTTTGTTAATAAACATCATATATGGATCTGTAGCCCCAGGGCTTCCCATCATAAGTGCATATTTCAGGAGATTAAAGTGAAACCAGTGTGCACTATTTGTTTTTAAAAATGCATTTTAAATGTGTGCTGGTTTTGGCTGGGAGAGTTAATTTTCTTCATAGTAGCTGGTATGGGGCTACGTTATGGATTTGTGCTGAAAACGGCATCGGTAACAGAGGGATGTTTTAATTACTAGTGAGCAGCACTTACAGTCAGGGCCTTTTCTGCCTCTCGCCCCACTCTGCCAGCGAGCATCAGGGGGTGCACGAGAACGTGGGAGGGGGGGACAGTTGTGACAGCTGGCCCCAGCTGACCTAAGCAATATTCCATTGCTGTAATGAAATTTTTAGTTCTTACCCTGGAACTTTTTTCTTGTCAGTGTGCTGCAAAAATACTTTAAAAATCACAGTTTAGTGACATCATTATTCTCACGGTTAGAAATTGTGTGCATTGTACTGCAGAGTTTTTATTAAACAGTATTTTTGACGTTCCAATGCACGTATTACACGCTTTCTCTGCTGTAGCTATTTTTCTGTTTTAATTCAAAACAGTATTTTATTTTATTTTTTGCTTCACATTATTTTCATCCATAGATGCTGAAAAATATAGTTGGGATGGGCTTCCCAATGTGTAGATCTTGAGTTGAAACAAAGAAAAACTTGGTTGTAGAGCACTAAGATACTGCCAGAGCATTTCTTAATTAGCTTTATTAAACAAATACGTGGTGATGGTGTAATGTAGCAATGATTTGGAGAGTATTTTTCATAATGTGTCCCCACTTTCACCCCTCTCCAGCCTGTTAAGATACAAATCCTGTAAATTGCGCGGTAGTAGGGTATTTCTCCTACAGAGAGGCACTGGAATTAGGGTGATATTTTAGCATGACTAGTCTGAAGCTTTTTCTGAGAAGCTTTACTTCAGTTTTATGGCACACCCCCAACACACACAGAGACATATATTAGCTTTTATAAGTTATCAGAGGGGAGGTTACTGAGGGACGTTTCTGCCTTTGTTCATCAAGAATTTAGCCCCAAAAGAAAATAGCTGGGCTGTTGGCCATTCCAAGTATGTATTTGCTCACCCTTATTAAAACACCTGTGTGTCTCTGTACAGTATGTACAAAACCTCGACAGAAATGTCATTTATTGTTTAGCCATAGACCAATACTAAATGCAGGTTGGATGACATCTGGGTTTTGGATTGTTGTAAGTCATCAGAAACTTCTTCCTCAACATTTAACTCTGCTCCGTGTACCAGTATAAAGATTTTCTTTTATGCATATCTTAGTGGCATGAATGTGATAATTGCACGTTAATGCTTTCCCATTGCTCTTCAGGGAGAAACGGGTTCACATCCTTTTCCTTGTGAAGCTTTTAGAGATATTAGTGCTGCTATCTGTGACAGGAGGACTTCGCCCTCAGCGTTGTGATGGTACTTTTGCTGTGCGTGGCCTGAAGCTTTCTGCCGCAGGTGGCTTTTGGAAGTGCTGAGCCTGAATGCTACATGACTGACTGTATAATTACATGTGTAAGGGCGGTTTTGTTACAAGCTGTGTGGGCAAGTGTTCTTCAGTAACATGTGCTAAGAGTATTAGTTTCCATTTTAAATGTAATAGAATTTTGAAGACACTAATTATTCAGGAAGGGGCTTTTTCTGAAGCCACCTTTTGGAAATACGTCCTTTACCAATGGACAGTGAGGTCATGATACTGAGGATTTAAAGATGAAGAATGTGAAAAGTCTGGTCAGAAAGAACAAGACATCACTAGGACTCTGAGTAAGGTGAGTTTGTTGCTTGTGCCTTTAAGTTGTTTGCATACCTTAAGTGAGATTTCTTTTATAGTCCATAGTAGAATTCTGCTATGCCTTATCTAATTTCATTTTTGCTTCCTTTCTAATTTTCACTTAAAACATCTTTGTAATTTATTAGAATTTCTCAGTAAGTTTGTAGTTAGGTGTATGAGTGTAGTTATTACTAAGTTTAGTTTCTTTGCATTGATGGGCAGTTAAATGCAGTAACAGCATAATAAGCATGGAATTTAATTCTTCAAATAAAAGTTGGGTTTGAGTTTTATAGCTATTTGGAGGTACCATGGGCATGTACTTTCCTTGTAGACCAGTTTCTTTTAAAGAGTTGAGAGTACATTTACCATTCATAAGAAATCTCATTTGTATCCCTGATTTAGTTCTTGCTCTTTTCAATGTTGGCTACCTTTACAACTTTGATTTGCTCTGTCTTCTAGAATTAATCCGCGCAATTTCCCCATTTGCTACAGAACAAATGAATGTTAAGCATGTCTGCAAGGCAGGCTGAGTCTTGGATGCTAAGCTACTCCTGAATGAAATGTCTCCTCGCTCCCTTTCCTGAAGAGGAACTTTGCCCTGCTGACCCTGAAGCTCTCAAAGTAGTCGTGTCTGTTCTTGTTACCTTTGCTCATTGAGAATTGGCAACTGCCATAACATTTACTTTTTTGGGGACCTGTAAAAACAAAGAATTGCACTAAATATTCTGGATAAGTATTTTTATTCACATGTATTGTAAACAAATCGTACGGTACCTGATAGGTGGCACATACATACATATATATACGGCAATAGAGCCTGTTGTGATGCATGGTTTTGGGGACGTGCTTGCACAGAGATGGGGTTCTTCTATTGTCAAAAGTAGCAAAAATTGGAACTACTTGTGGCCTTTAGTTGTATGTCCAAAATGGGTCAGAACCTTTGTAGCTCAGCTGAAAACCCCTTATCTGTGCTTTGCTCGTGATAGTGGTGGAGGCAGGGTGGGCTCTGACCGTTGCTCCCAGTCCCTCCGAGACCCTGGGGCTCGCCACGAGGATTTGACAGTCTAGAGCTCGGCTCGCCGGAGTGTGCAGAGCTGGTAAGAGGCGTTGTTTGTGTCAGTACTGGCGTCTAATTTCTGTTAACACTCATATTGGTGTCTTTGATAGTAAGCTCAATGTGCTCAGTCTGAAGCGTGAGTTTAATGGCTCCTCTGTCTCCTGAAACGTGTCAGGTGAAAGGTTTGTGAAACGCAGAGCTAGCTTTTATCCACTTTCAGTTGAATATGTACTTCACAGGAGAATAATTCACTTTTCTGTCCTCCAGTACGTTGGGAAGCATTCACAGAGTGTGCCCACAAATGGGATTGGATATTCTGGACCTTTCAGCTGGCTTTCTCCATGTTGTAACTCTGTATCTGGTATGGCAGAAATGAAAGTTCATGTAAAAATGTAAAGCTGCTGTTTAAACGAAAACAGTGGCACACCTTTGACAAACAGCTGTGATAAACGGTGCGCCAAACCCACCCACATCGGTGCAGCCCGGCTTGGTTTGCGGGTGCAGCGGTCTCTGTCTCCCCTGCTGCTGCCTCGGCGTTAGTACGGGTAGTGTTTGCAAAACGGCATCACTTCTGTCAAGGGCTTGCTTGTTCCTTCATTTCTTTTCCAAAACTGGAACTTTGGTAGGGAGTGAGGCTGTGGGAGCCGGTGTGTGCAGTATTGCTGAGATGAACATGAAGTTTATGGATAGGAAAAGAAGTAACGCTTGACCTTAGAGCAATAATGTTTGATTATTCTTTCTCCTGCAGTTCAAAACTTGGCTTTTTTTCCAGGTGCAACAGATGCTGAGGAACCCTCAAAGACTGCTCTTCTGTTCCTCCTCCTCGAAGAGCGGACTGCTGCGGTTCTCTGTATGCCTTGTCCTTCCAGTGCTGGCAAAGCGCCCACGTTTGATGTGTTAGGAGCTGGAGCTCAAGCTGCAGCGGTGCAGCGAGTGCGTTGTGTGCCCTTGGCAAAGAAGCGTTCGGGCAGCTGAGTGGTGTGTTTGTGACGAGGGGCTGCCCCGCTGGCATGGCAGCCTGTCAGCTGTGGGGCAGGGAGGAAGGTGCATCCCCGGGGAGAGCAAGGGAGGCGTTCCCAGTCCTCAGCGGGGATGGCGGGGCAAAGAGGTGGTTGAACCTCCTGCAAAATGTGGTTTCAGTGACTCGTATTTGTCACGTATGAAGATGGTAAGCTGTGCTGGTAGCTTTGTGGCATCCTGGATGACTTCCAGCAAGGAGCAGGTATTGCTAGGGACACCTTTTAACCTAAAAAGCAGAGTCCGCAGCACCAGGCTGCTCCAGCAGCAGAAGCCGTGATGATGCCGGCGAGGTGGCCGAGCACACTGCTGCACAGGGGACCCAACGCCTGGCGGGGGACTGGGGGGTCCCCACTGGGGCTGGCGGGGGTCCTGCCAGGGCAGGGGCGGTGAGCTGGGGCCCCAGGGATGGCCTTGAGCATCTGGGGCGCGGGTGCAGCCCCCCATGCTCCAAGGAAGGCGCCCCAGCAGGCGCTCCTGTGTGCTTGCCTGCTTCTCCTTGCCCTGGCCCGAGCTCCGTTAAACGCTGGTAAGGCCTTCCACAGGCTGCGCCTGCAGGTCCTGGCTGGAAGCTTCTCAGGATGCGCTCTGGGATAGCATGGAGGCGGGTGGGAGAAGCAACTTCTCTTCCCATTTAGCGTGACCTGTTGAAGGATGAGGCAAGCGGCGACTGAGTCACGTACACAACGTCAGGCAATGGAAGGGGGATCGCGCTAGGTCTGTAAACTGCACCTGAAGACCGTGGGTTTTCATCCTGGTCCTGGGACACCTTCTTTTTAAGTTATAAAGTGAGGTTTTATATCTTGAATATGTCTCTCACAAGATGAAAAAACTTGGGAGACTTCCAAAGTCCACAGAAGGTGTTGGGGTTAGGTGGTGGTGATAAATACATTTGTTAGGCTTATTAATTACCTACTCATCTATTTTCCCTCTCTCTGGTGTGAGCACGGTTGGGTAAGGGCTGCACAGCTGGGTAACCCGTGAGACGTAGCGCACACTGTGGGTCTCGTGCATGCTGAACTTGGAGTGGGATTTAAGGAAATGAATGGGAAAATACTAACAAACCCAGTCTAGACTGGAATCCTGGTGTCTTGAGCAATGTTGTTCCAGCGGCTGGTCTGCAGCTGGGTGATACGACAGCACATGGGCTCATTAGCTGTTGGCTTTGTCAGGGGACAGGCAGGATGGGGATGGGGAGGGAGTTAGCCCTCTCCCAAGGAATACTTCCTGGCCTCTTGGAAATGCCCAGTATCTCCTGTGCATTTCATGGTTTTTGAGTGATGTGTTTGCATAATAAACTATGATTTTGCAGTTTATAGAGGCTCTTAACATCAAGCGCTCTGTCGGGCAGCACCACGGTGATGTGTGGCGTGTCGCACCCTTGGTCAGGCAGAGGAGGGACACTGCTGGGTGCCCCATGACGCTCACTGGGTGCTGTGTGGGAGCTGGGCAGCACTAACACCCTAAACAAAGGTGCTCAGGGCAAAGGGGCCCGCTGGTTGCTTTCACACTGAGCTCTTGCAAGAACCCTGTAACGTGCATATTCACTACGGGCGCTTCTCTCCTGCTGACACTACACAGTGCTGAAGTTTTATATGAACAGCACTGTAACAGCATGCTGGCCAACACGGTGGCTGTGCTTCGGTTTGTGTGTCATAGCCTTCACTGGGAAAAATGCCTACTGAAATCTATAGGGATTCATCCCAAGCCCCAGGCTGCATGAGTTAGGGCTGGGTGCTGAGCGGAGAGAGATCTCGGTTGCTTGTTCCCTTGATGGAACTGCTACTCATGGCGTTCTTGGGTGAAGCTGGGAATTGCATTCCTCCAGGGAAGCAGACCTCACAGAGAAGTGAGCATAAACTCTAGTTCTAGGAAGTCTTGATTCAAATTGAGCTGATGGTCTTTCCTGAGCTGGAACCCAGGTGAGGGACCAATGTCTGAAACAGCATTGCTCTGTGCTTGTCTGTTGGTTCGATCCCAGAATAATATCAACATGGAATAATATTTTACACTAAATCTGCTCAGGTAATAATGGCATCATAAAATGAAGAGCACAAGAAAAATGAGGTTTTAGCAAGGAATTGGTGAATAATAGACAGAAAAGAGTGAAAACACTGTTCCAAAGGGTAGGAGATAAGCTCTGGGTTCTCAGATCACTGTGCTTTTGCTTTAAGCATCTTTAACTTCTTTGGCACCTTCTGCACTTTAGCTGCAGTAACAGTTGTGCTCTGAAAATCCAGTATAGATGTGGCTTTATTACTCGGGGACAATTATGCTTTCTCTGCAGGTGGGCTGTTCGAACAATGTTTAGTCTGGTGGGTTTTTCACCTTCATTTTTAATCTTAGTTATTATTCTCATTAGGTAAGTACCTGCAGCCTCAACTGTGGTCACATTGTATTTAACCTGTATGTGGAAAGCTACAGCATTAGTTCTTGCTTTAAGGAACTTAGTGTATTTACATCTAACGTGAATTCTTTTTATTTTTACGACACTTGAAATTAAGCCAAGTTTTGCAAGGACAGCCTGGCTGTTTCGGGGAAGTACACTCACAACCTGTGGCTCTGCAGCATGGTATTTCTGCCTGATTCTACTCTATGGCTGTGAGGTTCAGGCAGGTGCTTCTGGTCCTTCAGTCTTCTCATACCAAATACAACCTGACCTTTGTTTTCACAGTTTTTACCTGCAAAGAAAATCTTGCAAATGTGGTGTGGCTGTAACTAGCGCAGCAGTATCTGCCTGGGTCTCCAGACAGCCTGACGCAGTCTGCCTGCTCTCAGCAGTTGTTCACCCTAAAGCCAGAAGGTGTGATGCTGTTTAGGGGAGACTGGCCTGTTTCATCTCCTCGAGTCCTGGAACTGCTGACCTGGATTAGCTGTGGGCAAGGCAAGGAAATTGTCTGGTGAGATGATAGTCTGGGAGCCACGTGCTCCTGTTTGCCTGAGGAGAAGCTGGGAGGGAAGGGGGATCCAGCAGTAGGTGCAACTTCCATTCACTGTTCATGGATAGCCTTTAGCAGTCCTGTTCTTGGAAGGAAAAAATGACAATGGGAAGCCACATCAGAGTCTGATCGTGCCTTACTATGGCCTTTGGGTTCATGCACAGCTTTTTCTTTGCAGAGATTGCTAGAACATGTCCCAAATCCCAGTAATGCCCAAGCTTCTTAGACCTGATACTTGTTTGCCGTTTGGATATTGCTGCTTCTGAAATTCTGTTAAAGATGAGGCTAATAATCTCCTGCAGCTTGTCTGCCACAGCGTTTGTTATCAACTTAATTATGCAAATCCGCACCTCCAACATAATGTGGGACCCAGGCCAAGGCTGTTTTTTTTTAAGTTAAAATTTGGGGTATATTATTCTGTTCCTCAGGAGGGCTGTCCTCAGGAAAAGGGAGTAATTAGAAGCCTTCACACTGTGTAGGTCTGACTTGTTCCTTAAGCTGGAGCCTGGACTCGCTGGCGAGCTCACCGTCTCCTGGTGACTTGCTCTTATTAACGCTTGGTAGGGTGCAGTTTCTCTTGGCATCTGCTGCTGGCCGTCCAAGAATTTTGCCTTGAGTTGTCTTCAACAATGCTAAATGCAAGCTGATTAAGTGAACGCTTTACTGGGCCCTGCAAGTCTTAGTTTGGTTTAGATGTGCCTGTTTGTTTTTTTGGGTTTTGTTGGTCTTTTTTTTCTGGAAGGCTTTTAATTCAAGTGTAATTTATATTAAAATTGCTAGATAAAATCTTTCAGAAATGAGGCCCTGAAGCTAGACACTTAAATCCACGTGTAGGCAAGCTGACAGCCCCCTGGTCCTACACTGACCTGGATGGGAGGGGGCTTGATGCTGGGGATGTGGGCAGAGGGCTCCCAAAGATACTGTCTCGTGTCAGTGCTGGATTTTGGCTCTGTGTAGTCAAGTCAACAGATGTAACTTCAGGTTTTTTTCGGTTTTGAGAGTTTTTTTTAAATATTTTAACCAAACTTAAAACTGAGGAAGACTCTACCTGTCTGCAAGCACCGTGTAACTTGCAGAGGAAACAGCTGAGATTTGACTGGAGCTGCCTCCGTCAGGTTGTATAAATCCAAACCTCACAAACTTTGTGTTCGTGCCTGTGGTGGGATGTCTGTAGCCAGGCAAGGATGTGCAGTGCCTTTTGTGACACATTTGTTGCTAATGGGAAGCTATAAAGGGCCAAGTGCCTTCCACAGCTTTCTGGGGTGTGCGGCACGTGCCCATTGCCGCGGGCCGAGGCTCGCTGCTGATGGCCATCGGGATGGGAGCCTGGCTGCCAGCTCTGAGCCCCAAGCCGGCTAGGAGTCTCTGCAAAGAAACCTGAGCATCTTTGGTTACCATGCACTTATTTGGAAGGTTGTCTACTTTTCCCTGTGTTCAGACTGCCTGAATTTGAACCACCTGAATGACTAGAGCCGGCTTTCCGCTGGTCGTGCTTGCTTTGAGATTTCCCGTGTGTGTGGCTGTAGTGCCCATCAGCCATGTAACGGGAGGGGTACCAGCATATGTCAAAGGCATCTATATAACCACATCTCAGGCACCTTAGGGCATCAGGAATGGGGAAGCTGACTTAGGCTTCAGGTTATTTGTTCCTCTTCCGAACCTGGTCTTGCTGCTGGCTCTCGTGATGGGGAGGAAAATTGGAAAGGAATGTAAAACTCGACGGTTGAGATAAGAACAACTTAATAGGTAAGCAAAAACCGTGCACACAATCAAACCAAACCAAGGAATTCATTCACTACTTTCCACCAGCGGGTGGGTGTTCAGCCATCCCCAGGGAAGCAGGGCTCCGTCATGCATAACGGTCACTTGGGAAGACAAACGCCATAATGCCGAATGTCCCTGCCTTCCTCCTCCTTCCCCCAGTTTATATACTCAACTTGATGTCATATGGTATGGAATATCCCTTTGGCTAGGTCAGGTCAGCTCTCCTGGCTGTGTCCCCTCCTAACTTCTTGTGCCCCCACCCCCCATCCCCCACCCCACCCTCTCAGTGGCAGGGCCCAAGAAACTGAAAAGTCCTTGACTTGCTACAAGCATCACCCAGCAACAACTAACAACATCAGTGTGCTGTCAACATTGATCTCACACCCAATCCAAAACACAGCACTGCACCACCTACTAAGCAGAAAATTAACTCTATCCCCGCTGAAACCAGGACAGCCATGATTGTTTTAACCTGAGCTTCGGCAGGGTCATGGTTTGGTCCATCGCCAGTGACCTCCCTCGTCTCTGTCTCAGTGGGGCTCTCCCAGTCTTGCGCTTGCACCAAAGTCCACGTTGCTTGAGGATAACTATTTGCTTTACTTCTGTAAATATAGTCACTAAGTGTACAGGGAAAATGTAGTTTGTCCTAGTTGTCCCTCTGACATTATGTGCTGTAGTGCTGCCAGGCTGCCTGTTCCCTCAGCCACTGTGGCCAAGTGTCGGGAGGAACCTCTCTCATTTTAGTTCGCATTTTATCTCCTGCGAGTCTTGAAACTCTATCTTGTCTAGCGTAGTGTTTCTCACGGCCAGAGTCTCAAGTCGCTGGGTCCCGTCAATGGGAGGAGTTGCAGCCCGCTGTACCGATGCTGCTGCCAGGTCGGAGCTGCGGCTCCCGCTGCAGCCGAGGGTCAGCCCTCCCGGTAGCTCGGCAAGGTAAGATAGGCTGCAGCCTGTGACAACCTCCCCGTTCCTCTCCTTTTTATAACTTTTGTTTTGTTGGGGATTTTTCCTTTTCTTTTTTTTCTGTGTGTATGTACCCGGATACCGATTTTGCAGTGTGCAGCTCTCCATTTTCTGTGTCTGCTGACAGAGCCTTGCTCGATTTCTGCTCTTTGTTAGCTGGTTAAAGAGAAGAAACAAGAACCATTTGGGAGAGAAATATGCTTAAATAAATGCAGGAGGCTAGATAGCTTTTTGGTCAATGGGGTGTTACTTTCCTCCAAACTGATGATGAATTGGAGTCACAAGGTTTGCAGCAAGAGAAACTCTTTGGAAAAGCTTACTGTAGTCAAGGAGACCTTAATCCTCATTTTTGGCTCAATACTGTCTAGGCTGTAGATAATTGTCATCTAGCAGGTTAATTTAGTATTTTTGGCCTGGTTATAGGCAGAGCTTGAGATTCAGGTAAAACAAAAAAAAATGTCTTTTAGAAGTTCGTAATCCCAAGACATCGGATGTATTTAATGAGGCCTGCTCCTGAGATGCTTAGGTAATTCACACCCAGTCTCTCTGAAGTTAATTATGTGCTAGTATACAAAGCCTAAATCCTTATAAAGCAACTTCCTTTCAGATGTTACTATGAACTTATTAAGTCCTGCAATGCATTGTCAGTCTTGTTGGTGTCAGCGAGAGCGAAGGGCTCTGAGCACCGCAGAGGACTAGGCACATCTTCAAAATTCATTATGAAAAGGAATTTTTAATTATTTTGCTCTGCCTTTCCACCGTAAGACTTTAAACATATAGTAGGCAGTATTCTCTGAGGCTTCACACAGCGAAGTGGTTGTTAGTTGACTTTATTTTATGCAGGGCTTGCTGTATGGGTGGTAGATGCAAGCGTTGGTGCCTGCCCTGCTGTGACACACGGCTGGCGTCCCCTGCTCTGCCTTCTGATGTCTTGCCAGTCACCGCCAGCTGGGAACGGGGCTCCAATGTGCTTTCTGAGCACCGGATCAGAATTATTTTATTTTGTTCCCCCCCCCCTCCCCTCAGCAGAGTGAGTCTTCACTAAGATTGAACTACTATTTTTCTAATCTCTTAACGAAATCGCTCTTGGCGTGTTCAGCAGGTCACTGTGAATAATGTGTTTTTCCGTTTGGCAGCCAGGCTGGAAAGCTGGGGGAAGGGGAAGCAGAGAGGAAGGCAAAGACTCATGACGTTCGGGGATCAGAGCGAAACCAGCATCTCCCTTTTCTTACACAATCCAGCAAAAGCTGGCACTTTGTTCTGTGGCAGTCACCCCTTTCCACCCAAGACCTTCTTGGTGCCTCTGTAAGAAAAGCAGTGGACGAGGAGGTCTGAACTCACCGGGAGCAGCAGCGAGGGCCATGGCATCCTGGCTTTAGTCCAGGGTTTAGGGGTCAATAGATTGGAGACAACGTGAGGTCATGAGATACCCTTGTCTGAGGCTGAGGAGCCTGGCTTTGAGCCCTTCCCTGGGGGCCTTTAGAAGCAAAGTGGAAGAGGAGCAGAGTCTTCCTCTACTGGACAGTGCTTAGCTGGTGGTGGGGCTGCCCTCCAAAGGAGGGGATCGGGCAGAGGCTGACGTTCATCTCATGCTCCTCATGGTGGGAGGGGGGGGCGCCCCTGACCTGGAGCTGCTGGAGAGCTTATGGATCTGAGGACCAGGCCTGAAACTGTCACCTGGCAGCTCCATCGGATGGTGCCCACAGGTGAGACTGATGCCCCGTCCCACCCCAGTAACGGAGTCCCACCTGGTCACGGAGGCAACCCGGCATGGTGGCAGGGTTCAGGATCTGGCCCTTTCTGTGTGTAGGCTCAGTTTCTTGGCTGTCGTAAAACCTGGAGACACTTGAAGCGGATGGTGGTTACCTCAGACCCCACCTCTGCGCAGGAGAGATGCTGGTCCCCTTCAGCAGCTCTGTAGGAGGCACTCGCCTATCTGGAAACCAGTTTGGCTCCCAGTGGCTACAGCGGGAGCTGGAGGGAGACGTGGTATCTGCATTGCTTCCTAACACCCCCTCCTCCCGGCTCACCAACGCTTACTCTCTGCAGCTGCTTTGCTAGAGTTCACATCACCAGTGCTTTATCTTCCTCACTATGATGCTGCTGCTCCTGCAGGATTTTAAACAGCCAGGCTGGTGGGATTCGAGTGGGGATGGGGGCCAAGAGCTGCGCACGCCTGTGGCCATCGATGGACTGAGCAAGGACAGCAGCGCGGGCAGCGCTCGCCCCCGCTTCCTGCCCGTGAGACAAAGGGCTTGTGGGTGGGGGGTGCCGGGGGGCTCCGCTCCGCGGGAGGGGGCAGGTGCTGGGCAGCTCGGTGTAGCAGCAGCCCAAGGGGGTGGTCACCCAGGGGGGGACCGAGCGTGCAGGTGGGGTGAGCCCGCTCACATGCTTTGTGTTCTCGGAGGCAGCGCAGCATGGCCCTGAGCTCACTGCCCAGCCCCTAGCAATCTGGTAAATCCCACATCCCTGCATGTGCTCAGTCATCTTCCGAATTCCAAAAATCTTCTGGTATCACATTGCCTGGTGGCAGGCTTAATGACACATGTGGAGAAGTTTTCCTTGCTGGGAAAGGGGCGTTGCTAGCTGCAGTTGGTTCCCTTGCTGCTTTTTGGGAGGGTCCTTTGACCTATGTCTGCCCTTTTGCCCTCCTGATGCCATCCATAACCTCACAGCTCTGTAGCATGTCCTGCTGTAGTTCCTCCTCCAGGCTGAAGGTGCTCATCTGCTTGCTTCTCTCACTGAAGTGGCATCTTCCATTGCTCCTGTCTTTCTCCCTAAATCTCCACATCCATCTTATTGAAGGGCAGCTGGAACAGCAAATACCATTCAAGATACAGATGTGCTGTGGATTTATAGGGTGCCGAAGTACCTTTTCTGTTTCCCTCCTGCTCCTTCCCTAGCAATAGCATAGTTTCAGGTGGCTGCTGCTGGTGGCAAAGCTGCTGCTTTCACCCGACCGCCTGCTCAGCCGCTGGCAGGCTGCTGGGATGCATGCAGCAGGCATGCAGGGCAAGGATGGCTTTCCCCTGCTCACCACTCCTATCCCCCGCTTTGGCTCTTACTCTGCTCCTTTGCCTGACCCCGAGGCCGTGCCACCAGGGTGCTGCCCTGCTTCGGCACGGTGCCGCCGTGGCCGTGCCAGGCATCCCTGCCATGCCTCCTGCCAGCACAGGGACCCCGAAATGCAGCTCGTGCTTCCAGCTGCAAACCCAGCCCTGATGGGTTTCTTCATTTCAGTGCTTTCCTGTACAGGCAAAATTCCCCTTTTCCTTGCAGGCAGGAAGGCGGATGGCTGCTTGCCGCTGCCCTGCAGCAAAGAGTTGATGAATCATTTCCTTTTCCATATTTTAGCAAAACCGTGTTGTTCAGAGCTCACCTAGAGCATTTTAATGTTTTGAGCACTTGCACTCTTCGCTCGCTTCCTGCAATTGTCCGAAGGCTGGATTCTCTTTGTCTCCCAACAGTTGTTACTTGCTCAGGAGTGCTGCGGGTGGGTTAGTCTCTGTTAGTGCAAATTATTTTTTTTTTCTCGTTGTCTTAGTCAGCCTTTTTACTTTTATTGTACATTAGTGTCAATGCGGTTTTAAAGCATGAATGTGTATTTCTACCAGTAAGAGCGGTTTTGTACACAGAGGAGACAAAGCACCACTACTTGTACCTTTAGACCTTGGAGATTTCACTCAGCTGAATATAAAGCTGGGGTTGTATTAAAAAAAAAAAAAAGAAGTGTTTTGAATTCAGAGTTTTGAATAACAGACTTACTAGAGCTGGGATTTCTGCATGGTGAACCTCTGGTTTGTGTGCTTGGCTGTTTGAGAGGGAAAATCGGTATGTCAGGAGGAATAGATGTGTTGCTCTTAATTAGGCGGAGCTGGATACATTATCAGAGGCCCTGGGTCCAAATTAAATACTGGCTGTATAGAAAATGGGGGTTGGCTTAACTTGTATTGTTCCTGGGCTGAAAAAATAAGGAGATGAAAGAGCAGTGTGATTTATTGTCTGGACACTGGAAGAAGCTTGGCAAGAGGTGTATCTTCAGCATTCCTGTTGTAGTTTACACAATAAGCTAAATTAAGTACCAATATGTAAACGTGAGGAGCAATGGAAAAAAACTGGAGTTTGCCTAAGGGTGCTAATCACAGGGATACCTTGGCATTAAAATAAAAAAAACGCAGGAGCAAAAAGAGGCAGACAGGGCCCTGAAAGGGGGAGACCTGGTACCCAGCTATTATGGGCTGTGTTTGATAACCCAGGAGCTGATTTCTGGCTAGGCAGCAAGCTACCTGCGTTGTGAAGTGTGTAACTAGGAGTCGAGGTTTTTTCCCAAAGCTCCTCTTTCCTGAGGCTGATTCATATCTGTCCTTATTGTTATCTATTGTGTTCACATGGCTGGGTTTTTTTCTTTTGTTAGCCTGTTTTCCTTCCTTGTTTTTAAAGAATAGCTTATCTGTATGCTCCAGAAGGGTGTGACTCACAAAGATCACAAGCTTTTTTGCAACGAGCTAAAGCCAGCCTGCTGACTACGAGAGAATACGCTGAGGTTTTCAAACACGAGTGCCACATCGCCTTTGCAAAAGGTGGCGACGGCACCAAGATGAGCAGTGGTGGGATTTGGCCAGATCCAGAGTGTCCGTTTCCACCGCTGCCAGGCCGGAGTGCTGACAGCACCACCTCACCCTGGGGAAGCGCTGCCCCTGTGTTTGGTGCT
The DNA here is from genome assembly GCF_017639655.2 of Falco naumanni. Classification (NCBI taxonomy): domain Eukaryota; kingdom Metazoa; phylum Chordata; class Aves; order Falconiformes; family Falconidae; genus Falco; species Falco naumanni. Next base: position 10,453,605 of record NC_054066.1, on the reverse strand, counting down.
CTTCATCTCTGCCGCTGGTGCCAGGAGGGACAGGAGCAGTAGGACACAGAGGTGTTTCTGGACATGTCGGTCGCATGAACCCAGTGACCACAGCTCGGGTCTGGGAGCTGGAGAATGAGCCTTCAGCTGAGCTCTGCCATCGCGTGAGTCACCCGGGACCCGGCACGTAACGCCTTGTCACTCCTCACCTGCCTCCCCATGTGCATTAACCATGCGTACCTGCCTATTTCATTGGGGTATCGCGAAGCTTGTAGAAGATTGACTTTGTTCTAAGTTCTAAAGTATACCCCTCGTGTTACTGAGGCTGCAGTAGCAGGAAAGGGAAGGCACCAATTTGTTTTTATTTTTTGTCAGGCACCTTTGCAATGGATGATGGAGCAGATGCTGTGATGACTGTGCATCTCCTCGCCAATTCAGGACACTCATTGCTTCTGCAGCAAACTCTGGATCAGCTTTTGGAGTGGATTTGCCCAGACATTCGCCTTTTCCTGGTGTCTGAGCGAGTTACTCCACTGAAATACTATGAGAGATGTCGTAAGAGAAGCTGCGGCTTTCCTGGAATATCTGTTCTTCTTTTTCTACATGAGGACTTGGGAGAAGAACGGATTTTCCAGATCCACGAGCAATTCCAACGTCCACCCTGGCGCTACCAGTGTGCCCAGATTGCTAATGGGCAAAGCCACCCGTACGCCCCAGCTCCCCAGGACTTCTATGGCCTGGATGACCAGATGCCTGTGTGGGGCATCAGGCGAGTGCACTGTGGCCCTGAAATCCTGCGTGTCACCCTCTACTGCAGCCTCGATAACTACGAGGATGCAGTCAGGCTCTACGAGATGATCCTACAGAGAGAAGCAACTATGCAGAAAAGTAACTTCTGTGTCTTTGTGTTGTATGCAACCCAAAATATTGCTGTCCAGCTCTGTTTGAAGCAGCTGCCCGTCGGGATGGCTGCGGAGCCGAAGGAGTCAGCAGCCTTGCAGTTCAAGGTGCAAGAAATCGGGCAGCTGGTGCCTCTCCTGCCTAACCCCTGTATTCCTATCAGTAGCACCAGGTGGCAAACACAAGACTACGAAGGAAATACAATTCTGCTTCAGGTATGTGTCTGTGGTGCTCTGAGAGGAAGGGTTTTTTTATTGGTTTTTTTTTTTTTCAAGGAAAGCAGGACTGGTTTAAAATGGAAATTAAGATTTTGCTTGTTCATGTTTTCTTTTGAATTTTTGGATGCAGTAATTCGTAGCTGTCAATGCCGTGATGCTGTCGATAAATATAAGCACAGATCCTTGGAATGTTCTCATATTGTTAAATTAACATCCCTGACAGTGAAAGTATGAATGCATTTTTGAGCAGGCTAGTTTAACATCTTGCCTTCCCTGCTTGAATTAAACAACCATAGCAGCCTATTCATTTTTTTGCTAAGTCATTATGTTATAAATGTTTTTGAAAGCAAATTTTTAGCATCCGAAACCAGATGTATTCTAAGTATAGTCTGGATACAACATTGCCTGCAATAGGTTTGTGTGAGTTCTTGAGTCAGTTGCAGTTGGGTGCAAGTGCCAAAGAAATGTCCTAGGAAATCTCTGCCTTTTCTGTTCAGGTGTGTGGTCCAGAGCTTGCATGAACACACACCAATTAAAAATGACAAAAAAAGGCTCTGCTGAGATAATACACAGCGGGAACTACATGTGAGCAGGCGGGCAGTTTATCTTAGTGTGCTTTCTTTCCATTGTAACAACACCTCCCACCTCTGATTATTTTCTGTTTCTTGTAATTTGGATATTTAAATATCTTGCCCATCCTGTGTTTTTTAATTTTTCTTTTTGCTTCCAGAGCTCATTTGTTACGAATCAAGTTACTAATTATGCACGGCCTATTTTTATGCTGCTCTGAACACTAATCCCCTGGGCAGCTTTTGCATGCTTCTCATTCAGTATCACTTTATAAACTGGTTTCCACCCACTTAGACTGGACAAGGCCCTGAGCATCTTCATGTAGATTTGAAGCTGACCCTGCCTGGAGCAGGGCATGGGGCCAGGTGACCTCCAGAGGTCCCTTCCTAGATTACTCTGTGGTTCTTCCTGCTGCAGGTACAAGGTCTTTAAGCTGACAGATGTACATGAATTCACTGGCAGGATGTTCAGCAGCTTTTTTTGGGGTGTAGCTGTGCTGCACTGTGCTCCTGGTGAAGGAAGCTGGAGGCTGCTTGAGCCTGGGGATGCATCTCCTGTGGCCGCTCCATGCAGGGCGCTGGCAGCCTGGCATACGGCTCCTTGTTCTCCAGTTCATGCTGTCAATCTTTATTCTAAGTACCTGTAGATCATTTATTCTGCCTCTCCCCTGCCCCAACTTTCTGCCTTATTGCAAATCAAACCCAAGGGTCAGCTCACGGACTGCTACCCACGCAGAGCTGTCATTCCCCCCTGAGCCTGCAAGAACTCTTTTCTTGGTTTTATTGCAGAAGAGATAACCCAAGCCACCCAATTTGATAAAGTAGTATATAAACAACATCTTCTCTTTTTTTTTGCTGAAGCCGCTCACTAATTACTATTCTATTCCATGTCCTTTCTTTGAGTACTTACAGGAGATCCCTGTTGTTTAAATTTTACAAGTTTAGCCTTAAGACTGATGTAGGAGTCTTAAGTAGGAGAGTAGGACCATTGCTTTGTAAATAAAGACATGAAACATGTCTCTAGCCTTGTAGAGGCTTGGTGAGTGGGTGCCTTGCTCTGGCTGGGGTCCCAGGGGCGATGTGCTCCACGGGAACCGGTGGGACATGTATGTTCAGCCGGTCCCGGTCCCATTGGCCTCGCTGGTCTGATGGGTATCTCCCCCTGGATTAGTCTGTCCGTGTGTTGCCCAGCCATCAAAGGGAATGCCATGTGATCGATCCAGAGCTTCCTGAACAAGTTTCTTTCCAAAAACAGCCAGTCTGCTTTTGCAGACGTGAAGGAGCTCTGGTAGGTCTGATGCCTCCAAGAGGGTTTTGGGACAGGCACAGCTATTTGTGCGTGCGGTGTTTAGGTCACCTGCAGCAAATCTGTCACGTGTGTGTGCTAGTCCTGAGATGCCTCTGGAAGGTGGCCACGAGCACCACAGCGTGTGCGTGCTGCCATCAGGAAACCCCCAAACGGAAGTGTAAGAGCTTCGTAGACGCGATGTGGCAATTCAGGTTCTTTGTCTGAACTGGGGTTCAGCTGGGTGGCTGCCTTGGCAGGAACAGCAAGAGGACAAGTGCATGTGTTACACTCCACCAATATACACTCCCAGACTGCCTGCTTTAAACTTGAGGGTCTTCTGAAATTAGCTGTGGTAATTCTTCTTTAAGTGTTTATCTAGTCTCCCCTTGAATCCATGTCACCTTCTTGTATGCAGGGACTTCCCCAGGCCCACTGCCACCTTCCTTTAACTGGAGCTGGCTCCAGCTGGCTTCATTTGATGGCTTCTGCTTCTTGCATTGCAAATGGCAGGGAATGGACAATCCTTATCTGTTTCTCCAGGTGGCTCGTGGTGGTTTAGCCTTTCATCCTCTCCATTCCAAAATGTTTTTTCCCCAGGATACATGGGTGTTCCTCTACTGTATTTGCAATTACCCTTATCCATTTCTGAGCGTTTCCAGCTCCATGATACCCTCTTGTGTGCTGCAGGTGAAGGACAGGCATCATAGCCCAGCTTTGGGACCAGAGCTGCACCGTGCATAACAATGTTCTCCATTTCATTTGGAATAATTCTTAAGATTTCATTTACTTTTTAGACTGCTTCAGGCACTGAACTGATGCTATCATGCTGCTGTCTGTCACAGAAATGAGACCCTGGGTTACAGTCACCTCACAACCTAGCATTTTGTGTGTAAAGCCAAGATTATTTTTTTTTTTTCTATGTGCATCACATTACCTACATTTTCATCTGCTATCGCTTAGGCTTGTAGGACCACTGTGCTGTTCTCTAGTGGGGCTCTGACTCATGCTGCAGGCGATTTCAGCACAGTGAGGCTGGGTGAGAGCATCACCACTTGGCCAGGCTAGAACGACCTGTTAATGAGGTTCTCTCTAAATTTTCTTCAACAGGTGAAAGACAGGTCCAAGCCCCATGAAGCACATGTTGGGCTTTCCCATCAGCATAATGCAGGCAATGAAAAAGTCCTGCAGGACTCTGTCCCAGCCCCTCTCCCTGCAAAACAGGGTAATCCTGGGTGGAGAAGCCAGGAGGTCAGAGCCGCAAAGGGTAAAATAAAATCTGACCACAGCGAAGCCCTTATTCCTGAGCAAGCTGGCGGTGAGCTCCACAGGCACAGGCACTTCTGCTCTTCTCACAGTGGTCCAGCAGCCCGGCCGTGGTGGGAAGCCACCCCGCTCCACAGGCGGGCGAGCAGCAAGCAGCAGGCTTCTGGCCAGGAGAGCCACGTCCCTCGGCACGCGGCGGAGACCAACGTTGACACCGGGCTTGCCGTGGCCAACGCTGTGAGTGGCCGCTGCCCACTGAACCGCTTCTCCAGGGACCTGCGGAGCAGCCTCTTCCAGCTGCGAGCACCCACGGATGGGGCCAGCAGCGCCATGCCCACCCCGGGCAGGACCCAGCTGCTGTCTGCTGCAGCCAAAAGGAGTAAAGGAGCAGGGCAGAGCGCGGCAGCCTTCCCCTCGCAACCGCCACAAGCCAGCATTGCAAACAGGGCAGAGGATGAGGAGGAGGAATTCTTTATATGACTGAAAACAGACATGCTAGACAAAGTCAGTGTTTCCAAATGGCAGCAGGGTGCTTTTGTGTCTGTTGTGCCTCCTCGTGCTGTGACCGCTGATGCTCAGCTTACCTCTGTAGCTGTCACAACATTTCGGTAGTGGGTTCACCAAAGTAGACGCTTACCTTCCATGGAGCAATGCTAAGGAGGCTGCAGACAAAGCAAGAAAAATAACACTGAATTTACAGAAAGCTTTATATTTTTTTAATGTAGAATAGATTGGAGGATTATTGTGCAATGAATAGGAATAAGCCGTATGGCTCCTAGAGCTATTCTAAGATGCTAAAAAACAGCCAGTGACATCTTCAGATGGGGTTAGATGGTGCAGTTTGCCTAAGCTGCCCAAGCTGCTAGACGCCCCCAGCCATGGGGGCTCATCGTCCTTCCCTGGGACCTGTTGGAACAAGGTAGTGGCATGGTCACGGTGGTTATGCTGATTTTCCAGTGTGTTCCTTCTCTCTTCCCTTGTTGGTATTTAAAAGCTATCAATGTCAGTTTTATGCAACATGTGAAACGTAAGCATGTTCTTTTAAAATATTTTTGAAGAAAAGATTTGTAGGCGCCTTTTCCCCAAATGAGCACAGTACATGCAAAAACGCAATCACTAATAGTTTGAGCTATGTTTATGCTGCAGTAAGACCTGCGGTTGCCTCTTCATGTGACGCTTAACAAAATAAACCCAGCAACATGGTGGGCTTTGTTAGACCAGTGTGGAGTTACCAGCAAGCAATCATAACTGGGTTTTAATTAACAGAAGACAAGAGAAGCTAAGAGTCTTGGAAGGAGCTGCTGAATGCTGGAGAGTAAAAAGTGCAGGAGAAATGAAGTAATGTTTCGGGCACAGATGCTGAAGTAACTCCCATCTTGATCAGCAGTTTTCTTTTCTCAAGCAGGATTAAGTAAATCTCAAAGGGAAAGAGACGGGAAGGGTATGACAGAGGCACGACTTTATTAAATGAAAAGCCAAATCTGATCATACTTACTTTCCAAACAGCACAACATTTTCCCCTTAAATACACCTGAAGTCGACTTTACACAGAAGTGTGAATGTGTCTGGTGAGTGCCATCTCGTTGCCTCTCCTTAGGTCACAACTCAAGCTTGACAGGTGATGACTTCTTGTGGCCGGAGGAGAGGCAGAGGGCGATGGGCGGCAGCAGCAAAGCCTTCCTGGGGCTGCACAATGTTATGGGTATCTTCTGGTACTTGTGCCAGCTGAGCACAGCTCACACTGCACTGCTACAGCGTTGCTACCTGGGGGGGTCCAACGCCTGCCTGTGCTGCGGGTGGGCTGTGCGCTGGGGGGCTGGGGAGCCATGCCACTGCTGGGTCTCCGCTCAGGCTTTGGGAAGGCCCCACGTTCTGGGGAAGTTTGAAGCCCAGTTGGTCTTAGAGCTGTGGGTGGGAGTAGGGCAGTCCCTGCTCTGCGCCCCCACAGCTGGTGCTGCCCTGGCAGTGATGCTCATGTACCCTTCAGTGCGGGGCCAGGGACCTGCAGAAAGCTGAACTTATTTCACTGCACACTTACGCACCCCCACCGCTATGTTTTCACAAGCTCCATAAATATTTTGGGCGTTTTAATAAATCACACTGTGATATTTTACATCTTTAAAGGGTTATTATTTAATCTTGCCTAACACGCTAGAAACCTAGCCAGCACTTTTCAGAGCCGGAGGAAATGTTTGGACAAGAAGGCAAGCGGCAGAGGGCTGGCAGGGGGGTGAGCTGTCTGGGCTCGCTGTGGTGTGGCTGGGGGCAGCCTGGGAGGGATAAGGAGAGAGAAGGGGGATCGGGGTAGGGCCCTTGGCAAGGTAGTTGCAACCCTGGCAATGGGTATGGACAAGGATAGTCGTGAGCCCAGGAGTGAAGCCAGAAGTGGGATTCCTGGGAGAAACTGCTTTAGAGATTTCATGGTATTCTCTTTATTTTGATGCCAAAGGTACCTATTTGATGCCTATTTAGCATCACCTCGTTCTACTTAAGAGAAAGAGGGTGCATAAGAGGTGGAAGGTCAGTATCTAGCATGGGGGAAATGCTTCATCATTTAAAACAAAAAAGAAGAAAATGTTCCATGAGGTTCACCTGCCTGCAATAGATCACAGAAGAGAATGGCTTCAAGTCAAATGAAAACTGCTCTGAAAATACTGCTTGTGACAGTGAATATATAAAGTCCATCTATTTTAAGTGCAGGATACACCTCACTTAAATTCTGTATTACCCAGGCAGCTGTTGGGTCTGGGGGTGCAGTTTCTCCCTGGTTGGATTCAGTAGTGAAAGGCAAAGATTCGCATTTTCCATAGACACTTCATATCTCTGCAACCTTTATTTTACAGTTCCTTGCACGCTGTGCCATTTCTTTCAGGCTTTTTAAAAAAGGCTGGTTAGAGCGCGTGCAGGCTGGCAGGGGTCTGCTGAAGCTCTGTGCCCCCAGTAGTGTCCAGGCAGCCTCCTGGGAACGGGCGGGTGTGCGGGGTTGGCGATGCTGGCAGCAGGCTGAGCCGGGGGCTTCCCTCTCCCCTAGCTCCCATCCCACATGTTGGTCCCAACAAAGCACGCAGGGGCAAACAGTCTTGGTGGAAAACCAAAGAGGGAGTTTTGAAAAGTTATGCTTAGAGGTATGATGGCGTTGCAACCCTGAATGAAAGGAAGTGGTGTGGGGTTTTTTTACCGTCTGTATGTGTCATGCTTGATATAAATGATTTAGTCCGGTGGAAAGGGTTCTGACTCAGTTGTGACCATCAGGGGTGATGATGCTGTGGATACAGAGCTGCTGATTCCTCCAGACACCTTGATGGACAGCAGCCAAGGTGGTCAGCATGGGTTGGCACCCGCTAATCAAGATTTTAATGTTGAGATGTGTACTTTTAGAGGGTGATGGGCATCCTGTGTTGTGCAAGTCTGTCGGGTGGTATCACACCTGGGAGCAGGAGCATGGCCCTGGGATTCCTGTGAGCCATGTGGCTGGGTGACCCTGTTCCCAGGAGGGAGCAGAGATGCTGCTAGTGGCTCTGCTCACAAGGGATGATGGTGAACGGTCCTGGCCCAAAGGGAAAGGCTTTTTTCCTGGGCTGATTGCACAGCCTGGGTGATGAAGGCTAGAAATCTCTTCTTGTGGGAGTGGGGCGCATGCTGAGAGCGAGAGCTGCTGGCAGCAGGAGTTGTGCAAAACAGGAGAGCTTGCTCTGGAGTCACCTTAAGCCAGCCTGCAAGGGTGGCTGCTGTTGCTTTTCTTGTTTTGGTCCCTGGCTACAAAGGTGGTGTCTCTTGTCTCTGAAGCAAGTGCAGTGGCATTTGTGAGGGACGAGTTGCCAGGAAGGAGTGGAAGCACTCCCGGATGCCTGGATACGGGCACAAAGGCAGGGGGTGCTCCCCCCACTCCCCGCGCCTGGCACGGTGTGGCGGCACAGGCGGGCACCCGGGTAACCTTGGCCTTGGCACGGCTGCTGCTGGAGTCAGTCCTGACACCGCAGGCTTGGCCCCTCATACTAAGGAGAAGCTGGCAAGCTTGACTCTTTCGGGGAAGCAAATGCTGAATGCACTCTTCTTTCCCAAGTTTTGGGCCAAATTCAGCTTTTGTGAATGTCTTGATAAATCCTGAACTGGTCCAGCGAGCACAGCTGAGCTTTCCAGATTTACACTGGTGGGTCTGGGGTGGGAGTTGCTTCTCTCAGCTCTGGCAGGATATTCTCCATCTGTGTTGGTGCTGCGCTCCGTGCCCAGGACAGGCAAAGCTTCACAGCCACTCGGTGGAGGGAAAAAATGTTGCACTTAGCAGAAATCCTTAATTTGTCATAGGGACACGAACCAGAAATTGTCTCTTTAGCCAAAGATGAGCGTGGCAGCCCCAGCTCCTCCGCGGGCTGTGCATGGTGCGCTCCTGGCACCCATGGCCGGGCCGTGGGGTCTGCCTCGCTGTAAATTGCGTGGGCAGGGTGCGGGGCGGCTGCCCGTGGGTCCCTCTGTCCGAGCACGTGTAGCTGCAGCAGTAACAGAAATGTTCTCTGTTGCCTGTCTGCTGTACCGCGTCCGGTACAGGTGGGGACAGCGGGGGGGTGCCGGGGGCGCTGCCGGGGGTGCCGGGGGGCGGGGGGGCTGCCCGTCCCTGGTGCACCAGCTCCGCCTGGTGCCCGCCGGTGGCATCTTCCCGGCCGCTGCCGCCCCCGCCCCTCGGCAGCAGCGGGGACCGACGGCGCTGCCCCGCCGCCCCGCCAGGGCTGGCACCGAGCGGCCGTGCCCCAGCGGGCGGCCCCGCACAGCAGGGAGGGGGCAGCTGCCGGCGGCCGGGGCTGTGTCCCCCCGCCCCCCCTCCAGGCTTTGCCCTTCGGCAGCGGCAGGTGCCACCCCCGCCGTGCCCCGGTGCCCCCGGGCTCCTCACCCCGCTGCCTGCCCGTCCTGCGGCTTCCCACCCTCGCTCTCGTTAGCATGGGATTAACCTGGTACAGAAGAAAATAATAGAGATACCGATACCAAAGAAAGCTAACTTAGCTCTCAGTCATTCATTTTCTCTGCCAGCAAACTAAATTAAGGAGATCTGCCACGTGAGCGACTGGGGTGAATACCGCCCGTCCTTAACGCGCTTCATTATTCCGATGGCAGCCTCAGGCATGGATGCGCTGCAATTCCATATGCAGCTGTTAATGTGTATCTGCTGACTGCAGAGAAAAATCAAGGCGCAGTGCTAGCACGCTTGTTACAAAGGCGTTTTGCTAAGAAATGCCATGGCAGATCAACTTTTTTAGCTGTAATAACAGAAAAAAGTAAATCATTAATTTTAACTGGAGGTAATTTTGTTTCAAAGGTTAAAAAAATAGACTTCTCCCTTTTTAGTTGAGCGCCAAAGGATCGCTCTTGGCTTGTGAATTAATCCTGTTCCCCTTGGTGGAGGTGACGATCCACAGTGTGATGGAGCGGGGTGGGAAGCAGGACCTTTGCCTTGGTGGGGTGGGGCGGGAGGAGATGCGGGGCGGGAGGAGAGGTGGAGAGCTCTGGGGCGGTGGGGTCATGGCTGTGGTCCCTCTCCGCCTCACTTGCAAAGTGAATTAGGAAGCTCAAAGGCTCTTAGGCTTTGCTTTAATAATGAGGAACTGGAAACTTCTGTGGAAGCCAAGGAGGGGTCTGGGCTGTGGGAGGGAGGCAGAGGGCTCAGGGGTCCCCATGGCACACTGCGTGGAGCATGTGTCCTTCTCCCCCACCACCCCATGTGGGTCCACAGTTCACCCCTCTCAGCACAGCAGCAACAAAAGGGTGTTTCGGGGGGGGGGGGGATTCTCTGTGACCCCCTTTGCCGGGGTGCTGCAGACGCTGCCGGTGGGGCAGGAAGGTCACTGCTCCCTTGTACACCAGGATCTCCCTGCCCAGCCCTGCTGGCACCTCCTGCAGCCAGGCGCGGCTTTGCTTGAGCCCAGGTAGTGGAGGTGGGAGGTCTGGCTGCTGGATTTTGCCAGTGAACCCTGAGTGACCTCCCAAACACTAGTCCTGTTGGCCTGCCAGGCCGGCTGGCATGAGGCGTGCGGCAGCGGAGTGGGAGTGTGTGCACATCGGGGCTGGGGGCTCAGCTTGCACGGAGCTGCCTGCCCTGCATGTGTTCTTTAAGGGGTTTTGCTTTTGTCCTCTTCTCCAATAAGTGTTCTCACGCAAGGTTCACCAGGACCTTTCTTTTGTCCTCAGGGAGATGAAAACTCATTTTTCCTTCAGTCTTTTGGGCCATGATGTGGTAAGTGCAGAAGCTGCATCCCTGCCTTGGGATGCCGCTTACTTGCGGACATCGGGGAACATTGGGAGAGGGAACTTGCAGCAGGAGCTGCCTGAGGATGGGGCAGGATGTATGGAAGGAACCGGAGATGCCCTATTTGGGCCTCAATAAGAAACCTGGAGTACGATGTGCTTCCATTCAGCAAAGTGCCTACCTGGCTGTGGCTTTTCACCCAGCGTAGGGCTGGCTCAGCCCTGCGGGGGCTCAGTGCCTCAGAGATGCTCTGCTGCTTCATAAGCCAAGTAGCCAAACACACTGGGGAGCAAAAAACTGACATGAGATTAAAAAAATGTCTTTTAAAAGACCTGCCTGAGAGCTGCAGTATAATCCTCAGGGTGGCAAGTCTTAGTCAGGCCCCTCTTCTGCCAAAGGCAGGTGTGCCTGCAGGCTGGGCTTCAGCAGCAAGTGGTGTCCTGGATCTGTCCCCTTCTTGGTGTCAGATGTTCCCCATCGGTTTTACTTTCAGGAAGAGCTGCTCATTTCCAATGGCATATCTCAGGTGGAGCACCTCATATCCTTAGTACCTCATTGAAAAGAAGCATCAGAGGTATTTCTCTACACCCAAAATGTAACAGTAGTTATACAGAATAACAAAATGTAGCAGCTGTTACAGTGAGCAATTTCTTTCCTGTTCCTGTATAGTGGGTTTCATTAAGCACAGAGGATGCACCTGATCAACCTGGATTAAAAATTCAGTTATATTATATTTTACAGGAGAAACAATGATTGCACCCAAGTTTGGAAGGGTGTCTGGAAAGAAAATTCAATGTGTTGGGAAGGTATGGTTTTGTGGTCCTGGGCACTACCAGGAGGCAGTGATACTCCCGCTGCATTTCCCCACCTCCTCTTTCAGCAGGCTTCCCCT